>NW_008619992.1:0-2922 GCF_000691845.1 Merops nubicus | reverse complement strand
TAGGAGAGCTGCTCCAGCCCTCAGATCATTCTTGTGGCCCTTCTCTGGACACGCTCCAGCAGGTCCACGTCCCTCTTGTAATGGGGGCTCCAGAACTGGATGCAGGACTCCAGGTGGGGTCTCACCAGAGCAGAGTAGAGGGGGAGAATCACCTCCCTCGACCTGCTGGCCACACTTCTCTTGATGCAGCCCAGGCATATAATTAATACCTCTATTTCTATATATCATTTGCTTTCCTAGACTACTGTACAAGGGCATGAGATGATAATTTAAAAAATTATAACCTCAAACTTTTCTCATATGAGAAGGGAGCAAGCTGAGGTATTGACCCCAATGTGTACTTTAGGTTAGTAACACAGAGCTTTTAATCAACTAGTATAAAAGCCATTGGTTTCCTCCCTCTCCAAGTCCATTCTCCAGATTTACTTAGGTAGGGGGAAGGAGGGAATGGCTGACAGAATTTGCCTGTATTTTTAAAGTGGCTGCAAACCTGCTCTGTCCTATTTAGGACCACCTGTAACAGCAGCTGTGGCCGGCAGCCTGGGCGCTGCTGCGGTGGGACACAAAGGCAGGGGCAGTCACTGGTATTTCCCGTGGGGGCTCGGAGCCTTTCAGCTAAAGGAGCTGGTGGAAGCTGGGCTGCTTCACTCTCTGCTCTTGTTTTGCTCAGGCTGTAATGGCACGACAACGTGATGCATCCAGTTAATTTGTAGCCATGAGAACAAATTATGATCTGTTGTAACAGTAATTATATGAACTAAGAAGGTCATAAAAATGCTAGGAAACTGTGTGTTCTAAATATCAAAGCTGTGCAATTAGTATTTTTCTCAAACTTGTTTAATTTAAAAAAAAATCTGTATACATACACACTTCCATATGTGTATATATGTGCATGTGAGTAGGTGTAGAGTGTAAGAGTAGGTTAAATAAAACAAAGAGCATATTCATGCTTTGAGATTAGCAGATGTTAATGAATCTGTATACATTCTGGAAAAGGGAGTCAGCTGGTGGTAGTTGAGTTAAAAACTCAAAGCATGGTGATAAAATCTACAATAGACACTTCCTGCTACATTTTTAGCTCTTTTCTTTAGCACTTACCCATAAACAGCCATTTTTTTAGATGGGAACTTCATACTTTCTAAAGAATCTGTTTACAGATTGCTATAGAAGAGAGAAAGTGCAAATAGCAGGATGAAAAAAAAATGAACCTTAACCCACAACTAAGCAGTGCTTTTTGAGTGATGCAAAATGTGAGTCAGTGGTTAAGGAGTTGCTGAGAACCTACAGCTGCACCTTCTGAGAAGAGAAACTGCCTGTGGGTGAATGTGAGGGTGAGGTAACATGCAGTGAAAGAACTTGCTGGGGTCCACATTTAGTAACCGTTCAAGGAAAGCAGTTAATGACTTTTGGACTGAGCTATTAAGCTTCCAAAACTTCAAAATGGAGGAGCAGCTGGAAAACCTGAATGTGTTGGACAAATACTGAAACAGGTCTGGTGTAGGATCCTCTATAAATAATGTCCAATGTCAGACACCTGTCTTTATTTTAAAATAGATCAGAAGCAGAATAACAGAGTGTCCAAGGAGGGCGAGCACCATCCAGGAGAGCACAGATGGGGTTTACAGAGGAGGAGGAAGAAATGGTGCTTCCATTTAGGAAAAGGTTAACGTGAGAGGACGTGTCAGTTGTATTTATATCTCCTGTTAGGAGGGTTAGCTAGGAGCTGCCATTTGCTCTGTATCTTCTCATAACTCTGCAACAGGAGTTTGGCTGAAGATTACAACTTATAATGTGGCCAAAAATTTAGAAGACATTCTACTTTGCTCGCATTCCTTTTTGTTTCATTAGCTGATGTTTTTAAAGTCACTTTAGTGGTAGGGTTAGCCTTGAAACTGTAAATAGATTGTTAATTGAGGAACATTTGCTAGCCTTATTTTATTCTTTATATAGTCTGAAAGCATGCAATGACATAAACGACATCTGTCATCCATAAAAGCTGCATTTCAAGTTCAGACCTGAGGGTCTGTGTTTCTCAGCGTTTTCTCCTCAACAATAGCCACAGCCTGGTGTTTGGGGAGGAGGAGTAAGAAGAGGGCCAGCACATCTGAGGCTTCCCCTGAATAATCTCCCAGCCTCCAGCTGTTTTCCACTCGGGATTTCCTGAGCTGGATATTGTCTCTGTGTATTTAATAACTCTCAGTTAGTGTTCTCTTTCACAAACTTGTCCCTCCTGCAGCTGAGGTAAGCCCCTTCCAGCTTGCTGAACGAGGGGAAATTCCTGCTACCACCTCTGTTCCAGCCACTGCTGTGGGACATACAGAGCCTGCTGTCCTAGAAGAAAGGAGGTGATCTTAAACTCAGGGACGGGAACTACATGGTTGAAAAAGGAAAATAGTGATGTTAAATAATATGGATAATTATTGCTACGGTTGACATATTGTGCTGAAAATGAGCATATAATGAAGAACAAACTCAAAGCACGAAAGAATACCACGTACCAATGACAGAAATCCTTATTCAAGTGACTAGGCACTGGGGTCTTTGCACTAACTGCCTGTTTTGGCTTGTCAGGGCTCTTGTTTTCCTAAGTATGGCTTTATAAAATATTAGCTTTCAAAAGGGAGCCATCAGGAAATGAACAGCTTTGTAGTTGCAGCTGGGTTTAAAAAGTGAAGATAAAACAGCAAGCTCTTAGCAAGGCTCTCAATCTATTTTGTGTGCTGAATGACGCAGGACTTTTGTGAAAAAGCTTCTATTGATTCTGTAGCACAAGAAATTAAGGTACCCTATTTAATTTTTTTCTAGCATTACACATTGATCTTGTCTTTTGTTTCAAACATTGAAAATTATTTTTTTTAACTTCCTGATTTTTAAATATTTTTTTTTTCCAAGTGTAGAAACTTAGAATCATAGAATCCTTTA
>NW_008619991.1:0-50148 GCF_000691845.1 Merops nubicus | reverse complement strand
GGCTTGCCCGGCCAGCAGCGGGCAGGAGCTGCCCCGGGCCTCCGCAGCGCCACACCGCCGGGCTGTCGCTTCCCATAGCCAAGGGCTCGTGGCAGATACGCTGGTGTGCCCGCTGCAGGGAGGTCTCTGCGCTGCAGCTCCTTGTGCTTTAGTTGCCAGATCTCTTTAAAGAAGAGTCTCTGCCAGTAATAATTCCTTTCATCTCTACTTCTCCTGAAAAAGCTCTCTGTGGAAGGCAATCTGATAAAGTGAATTGAGAAGTTATGTTAATAGTAGGAACGAAAAAGTAGTATCTTCTCAATGTTTTTTCCCCCTTTGTCTAATTCTCAAGGATATTGGCTTTTTTTCTCATTCCCAGCTCACAGGAGCTATTGATAAAGTGACATTGTTCCGCATGTAATATTAGAAACAAGGGAACTAAACTTAAAAGTAGGCAGCTTAAACAAGTGTACTATAAAGATGCTATTGTACTGAAACAAGAAGGGGGGGATAATTTCTGCATTTAATACTTTCTTAATGGCTGGTTGGCAAGTGTAATCATAGGCTTTTGACTTCAAATAGGTATTTCTGCCTACATAACATCTGGTTGAGGTCTAACTCATCACACATAAACTGGGAGGCAACAAAGCTTTCTACCCAGGACTTCCAGCAGAAGTGGGAGGACACTGGAATCTGAGATGGTCTCAAGCATGCGAAGGACACAAAATGGCAGCAGCTTGCTTATTAACCTTTGCAATTTCTAAAGAAAATGTAGTATAAGCACCAAATTCAGCAGAAACATTTACTTGGAGCTTTGTTGCAGAGCAGGAAGGCTCACACCTGAGGCTTTGTGTCAGTGTGGGCTGGACTGGAGATAAATCCAACTCCGCTGAGCGCTGCAGGTGCCCAGCCAGATGTGCTGACCGGTCAAGTGGCCGTTGCTTCCTGAAATGGAGAAAGTCTCCTTCCTCTGACAGTGGGATCTTCCGATTAATAACAGGGATTTAAAAGTGTGTTAATCACAGCCCTGTGCTATTTCCGATTTTCACGTCGTCAGTGGGCTTAGGGATCTATGATGCAGTTTTGTGGCTTTGGAGACAGGAGGGCGACAGGAGTGTGAGTGCAGTGGGGTGATCTGCAGGAACGAGAACCACGAGGAGCCAGGGGAGTCTTTCCTGGGATGCTTGCCCATCCACAGGGATGACCCTCGCCTGCAGCGCTGCTGACCCTTGCAAGTGGTTGTTCCAGCCAGGGATGCTCAGCTGGGCAAGGGGAGTGTCCCTGGGGTCCCCTCATCCACAGCCATTTCTGCCTGGGGGAGGTGCTGATGATGAGATTTGAGGATGAGCACACTGGGCTACAGCCATTTGGCTGTGTTCAGATTGCCCCCATGTCGCCCAGCCTCACTTTCCCCTCTCAGACACCAAGCCTGGCTCCTGCTGTGCCCTCTGCAGCCCCCCAAACCCTCCACCACACTCTCACCCCCTCTGCACTCTGATCATCACACATACTGCATCGGAGGAGGTGTGTTGCGGCTCAAAGGACAGGACAGAAGATGAAATTTCTTTTAAAACTGTGGATTCTGCAGAGCAGTGGGGTCCCTTGCAGAGCTCGCTTCTCACCTGGCCCAGCCAGTCTGGGTGCTGGAGGTGCCCAGGTTCCTCTCGTCCTCCCTGGTGTTGAGGGTGTCTGCTTCTTCATTCCCTCTCAACAGGAAAATTAAAGTCTTCAAATTCATAACTCACAACCCTGTCTGAGGAGCTGTGGTTTGTGACACAGGAAAAGTTTCATTATTTTCTGGATAGTTTCATTTACTAACAGGATTTGCAGTTCTTTCAGTACTCTGATCTAGCTGGATTACTCTGCGTGCACAGCTCCCGTTTGTTGTAATACATCTGTCTCCGGCCAACAAGGATATCACTGACACGAGGAGGATCCACACAGGCAGCTCACACCATCCCAGGGATTTCACGCGTCCTGTGGTCTACATGATTTCACTAGGATTTTCTTTGGGTTGTTATTATTACTGATGCTATTATTATGAAAGTCATTTCCCGAGGACAGAAAAATACTAGCTCAGCTATTCACAGCTAAGCAGTTCTTTAATTTCTTTCCTCTCTGAAAATCAGCTCCCCAGAGCCTTTCTGGAACAGATCTAAATTTTCTACTTAATACCTCCTGCTGAGGCAAAAATGGTGAGGGCTGCAGTGATTCTCCCTGCACAAAGCAGGGCTTGGGCTCCCTTACCAGATGCTTTGCCCTGGCTGTAGCCTGGGGGTCGTGGGCCAGCTCCAGGATACACGAGATAAAAGTTTGGTTTGTTTGCCTCCAGTTTGCTCACCCTGGTCGAGTCTCAGTGAAAGAGCAAGTCTGGAGTCCGAGCCTCACTTACCTCCCTGTCGGCCACCCGGGGCAGGTGAGTGGTGCCGGCAGGGGCGGGTGCCCTGTTCGGCCCCAGGGGTGGCACAAGGATGGGGGGCCCTGTGGGCAGCCAGAGCAGCTTCCCCCCCGAGCAGCACCCCTGACTGGGCTCCTGCAGAAACGGCGTCCTGCTGCAGGTGTCTGGCAGCCTGGAGGGAGACCTGGCCATGGTAACTGTGATCGGTACGGGACACTGCTGCCGTCCTACAGAGAGAGGGCCAAAGCAAATAGAAATTACCATTTTTTATGTTTCTAATAAAATACAAAAGTGTATTGTTGATTCACTAGTCGCTCAGTTAAATGGATTCCTCCAAGATTACTTACTAACGCTTGTAAATAAGAGTGGTGAAAAGATTGGTGCTTCCATGGAATTGCTCAGGCAAGGGAAAATGAAAGGCCTGATTAAATCTATGAGGCAAAGTCACTGAAGGAGTGTCTGTCCGAGGAGACCAGATATCTGGCACAGAGGGTCAGCAACCAGAGGAGCATCATTTGTCTGGAATACAAACAACCTTGGCTCCTCTTCACAGGATGCCATTTGGGGCTTGGTGATTTTTTCCCGTTGAGATGGCAGGAGGGAGAAGCGCTGCCCTCCCACTGGGGCCATGCAGAGCACAGTGTGAATCCACAAACCCACTCCATGCATGAGTCTGCAGAGACGTGCGGTTGCTGGTGGTTCATCCCCCGATGGGTTTGGGAAGCTCATGGAGGCTTTGGGCAGCATCCTGCTCAGAGGCAGCTCAGGCTGGCTCAGGAGCCTGATGCAGCTGGGTCGCCACTCCCAGGACAGCGAGTGGCTGGCCCCAAGGCATCACCGGTCCCAAGGTGTGGCAGGTGCAGCCTTGCAGGCCCGAGCAGGAGAATCTTCTGAATCTGCCACCCCAGGGCCGCTGCTCACTCCCTCTGCTCAGCCCTGGAGCCTGACCAAGTTGGCCTGAGGAAGGAGTGGAAAAATTCCCTCTGCTTTCCTGGCTCCAGGGCAATGTGTCCCTGCAGAGGGGCCAGCTCAGTGGGCTTATCAGCCCTGCAGAACACACACAGCATGCAGCAATTAGCAGTTCATTAGATAAAATTGAGGTTATGCAACAGGCAGAAAGGTCCTCCTGGTTTTTGTAACTATTGTGTCCTAGAAAAACAGGGCTGTGCCTGGTACAGGAGCCTTGGGAGCTGGTATGTTCAAGGGTGTTTGGCACATGGAATGTGCAGCACTGAGCTGGCCGGGGTGGCACAGGACCAGTCCCGTGGAACCAGAGCCCCTGGCAGGCTGGTGCAGAGAGCAGAGCTGCTGGAGCTGGGGGGAGACTTGGTGGGACCTCCACGGCTGAGGGCCAGGGGGCTGGAGGGGTAGGCATGGTGTTCTTCAGCGTCAGGAGGGAATCGGCACAGCAATGAGCAAAATCCTCCTTCATTTATGTAAGTGACCCAAAAGTCATGCCAGCAAACTGACTTAATTAAAAAATCACTGCTCTTCCAATCTGTCCTTCATGGCCGTGAAGAAACTCTCATCTTCTAAAGCATTTTGAAATGAATAAGGATGTCCAGCTGCTAGTGGGAGATTAGGAGAAAGTCTTCCAATTTGGAGGCAATTAACAGTCCAGAAAGTATTTGCATAAGTGGGTTTGATGACTGCCTCACGTTTCCCAGTCACTGCTTTGCCGTGGGGTGTTTCTCTGCCTGCCTGGAGTCCAGCAATGACTCCAGTGCCACTGCCCCAGCAAACAGCCGGGCTGCCCCACACCCTGTCCCCCGTGCAGGGACCGATCTGTCAGTCGGGCACTTGGAGACACCAGGTCAGTGGTCTGAACTCTTCCAATACTGAACAGAGCCTTAACTGTAGCACCATAACCCCCACCCTGGCCCGAGCCACGGCGGGTCTGACTGGCTGCTCCTGGTGGCTCCTCCAGGCCGCTGTGCATTTGGGGTGGCCTTCTTGTCATATTTTTTGCCTGTTATTTCTGATGCTGCAGGTTACAAAGTCTGCATTCAGCTCTGGTGCCAGCTGTTCCCACAGCAACGGAACATGCTCTGGATTTGCCTTGACCTGTACTTGATACTTGAATGTACTTCATTTTTAATAGAAGCCTACACTGGATTTTTGAAATATATGTGCTTTAAATTCCATGGTTTTAACTACAAATGACATGGGAACTTAAGATACATAATTATGTTTGTATGACAAACAGACTGCCTTAAAAAAAGAAAATCTATAAAGCCGTAAAATATAATTACAAATTCTCTTTGAGAAACATTCAGGGAAAAAAACCCCAAACATTTCTTGAACATTCATGTAACGTTGCCACTGAAGGCTGTAGAGGTTTGTAAGCCAAGCAGAGCTACTGGGATGCCTCTGGCACTTGGACAAAGATCCAGATTTTCTAAACCTGTACATCTACAAAGAGAAGTGAAACTCCACTTCCACCAGGCTCACTGGCAGCACTGGCCTCTTGGCAACACTGAATTTGGGGTGATTCTCACCTCGGCAAAAAAAGCAGGCTATGTTACCTTTTATTGCAAAATGAAGCCTAGGCATTTCTTGCTCTGGAGACATTTAAAAAAGAAAACAACCACCAGCGTGAAAGGAAAAAAAATCCCACATCTCTTCCCTGTCTGTTTGTAGTGCCCAAGTGCTGAGTCCCCGTGAGACCTTTCGTCCAAAGTGATGTGTCTCAGGACTGCGTCCTCCTGGAGCAAAGGTGAGCAAGGGGCAGTTCCACTGGTGACTGGTGCTGCCCTGCAACGTGGAGACACACTGCACAAAAGCCAGCCTTCCACGAGGACCCAGGTTTCCTGGGCACGTTGAGCTGGAGATCAGCAGGACCTGTGCCAGACGGACCTCGCGTGGGATGGCCACTGCCTGGGCCGTGCACCCCAGCCCCACGCTGCCCGGCAGCAGCTCGGTGAGCACACACCAAAGAGAGCAAACCAGCTGGGTGCGTGCGTCTAGGAGCTACGACTCCATATAAATTCCAGACAGAGATTCTAGTCCCAGAGAGGTCATCCTTGCATGATGCATTGTAACTAGAAGTTAGATCCCTGACCCGACATTTAAATAAGTGCACAACGGTACTGATGTATATAATCTTAATGGCAGGAAGAATGATCAGGGCCTTGGGGGACAAACCCTCCAGCAAAATGAGACTGCGAAGTCTAGGACTGCTAGATTACAGAGACAATTAAGAGAGCAAATAACAAAAGTAGAAAAAATTAAGAGCAGATACAGAACTGAGATAAGGATCTCAAGGAATGGGGCTGTAGTTTTCTTAAATTAACCATGATTTGCTGTCTAATTTATTACCTCATAAGTGAAGACAAAAGTATCTGGACTGAAGATACTTGAACTAAAGACTGATGTCTGGGGCCATCACTGGGGGGGGGGGCGTGAAGAGCAGAGGTTCACTGGGGCTGAAACTCACTTTTCATTGGTTGTTTTTTGCCTTTTTTTTTTTCTCAGATATTGTTATTTTGTTCTCAAATCAGTGGGAGGGCACTTGGCTGGGACAGTTCCTCAACCCTCTGGCCCCTTGTAATGAGCAGTGCAATGGACCTGTGGGATTTCATGTCTCCCTGTGTCCCCATAGTTAAACTAGCAGACATTAAGGCACAGCCTTCACTTCAGTGTCTCCTTTTCTTCCTGCAGTCAGTCATTGCTCTATGTAATAGGAGACTGTGAGACTAAAACTAAAAAGAAAGGGGAAAAAGAAAAAAAAAAAGGGAATGTTTGGGAATGCTCGTGTTGTTTATTTTGTTTGCAGTACTCAAAATAAAATAGACTCTTCATTTGTGGCTGCTTGCAGACTTTGCAAAGTGACCAGTAGCCAGTGTCTGGTTTGTGAGCATCTCCTTCCCTGGCTGGCCAGCACCCACTCCCTGGCATGCTGCCTGGCACAGCACACCCGGCCCTGGAGCAGGACTGACAGCGACAGCATCCTCCCCAGGGAGGGAAATTCACCCTTGCATTCAGGCTCAAAGGAGTACGAGTTCCATGATGGCAAACTCTCCTGTGGGACACAGCCCTGTGCTGGTCCTCCTTAGTTCGCTTGGTAATAATTTAAACTTCTCTGTGAGTTACTATCATACACTTACAAGTAGCGTGGAAAGTGAGGAGCAAGAAAGCACCTTGACTAATATTGGGATGGCACTTGTGCCAGGCTCAACTCCTTCTCAGAATTATAATCCATCTGTAGATGAAAGGGAAATATTTGCACTTGTACAGCATCTCTCATTTCCATTAGTGTGACCAATCTTCTCGAGTGGCTGCACTGAAGTGATGACAAACACACAATGGTTTGATTATCTCCTCAGCGAGGAACGTGGCAAAATCCCAGCATCTAAAATATAAGTGTAGGGGGTCTGAGTGATCTAGGTGTGGGTGTTTTTCACCAGTGTGAGATTTAGTTTTCCAGTAATGCAAGTGACAGCCAGTATTGAATGGAAATCGATTATCTGTATGAAGCAAGGATTAAAAATAGAAGCTTTGTGTCAAACCCCACATATGTTTTGACTAAATCCTAGATAAAAAGAAGAATGGATAAAAGACAGAAATTATACAGAGAACACCAAAAATCAAGAGGCCAGGATTAAAGAAGAAAAGGATTTGAGTGGGTTAGTGCATTAATGATTGCCAAGTGCCATCTTTGCATCCAGCTGGGATGGCTGTGGCTTGTGTTCCAGGTGATTTGATCTGTACATCTGCAAGATGCTTTTCCAATTCACAGCACTAACTCCTGAGGCTTTGTTCAGCTCAGAACCAGGTCTAGGGGCTAGTGGTCAGTTTTTGAACCACCCACCACTGTAAGCCAACTACCTCAATGGTTAGAAAGCCTTTCCTGCAATAAGACCTGGAAGGTTCTCAGAAAGAATGAGTTGTCTCGAAAAGTGTCCTCAGCCATGTCACTTGGTAGAAGCCTACCATGCTCTTTATGCTGGAAACCTAATGCATTTATTTATTTATGCAACAATGTTCTACCATTCTTTCAATGAACTGTAAGTACTTGAAATATATTTCTTTTCTTTTGCAGCCAGTGCTCAGCAGTTCCCCAGGGGATGTGCATTGACTGTCCCAGCACAACCAAGAACTGCAGGGTCTGAGTGTCTGCTCCAAGTCACGCAGCCTGCCCTTACAGTGCCTCGTACCGTGCCAGGGGCTGTAATTATCACACTTTATAGCATCTACTATGATTACTGTAACCATCCAAAATCCCATAACACACAATTACTGCTTTAATGAGAGGAAATATTTCACCAGACAGGGCAAGACTTACAAATAAATTAATTTTATTGAGTTTCTGCTTCTATAGCATGTGGCACATAAAGAGAATTAAGATACAAGTTGAGGTGAGAAATCATGTATTTTCCCTTCACTGAACAAATTCATCTTACGCAGAAAAACAAGGCAAACAAATGCCCTCCTCTGCTGATCCTGATGTTCAGTGAAGGCTGGTGCTGTGACATTTAGAAAGATGGAAACCTGAAGCTGGCCTGAAGATGGTGGCCAATGTACACAGTTCTGTTAACTTGATGTGAGGAGAAATGGCTGCCTTTCTAGCAAATTTTAACTCAAAACCAAAATATCTGCACTTACTTAATTTAATTACAGTGGAACAAATAGCACTAATGTACTTATTAACTCAGAGAAAAATTCATGACGAGAAAGTGTCCAAAATCCACAGCTGCCTGATAAAGATCGGCTGATTCAGCTGTGTTTCCGAAGCCAGTACTTGGGAAGTTATAAATTCATTTTTGGCCTCTGCAGCCAAGGAACCAGTAAAGTTTCTTTTATTTTTTCAAACCTTGATCTTCCTCCAACGTTGGGGCCTTAATTTTTTTTTTTTCTTTTTTTATAAGGAAGTGATGATAGTTCAAGAAAAAAAGTTTGGAAGGTTTTTTAGTGTTGGTTGTATTTCTGTATTTCCCCTTATCCTTTTTTCACCCCCTTTTTTAATAGGGCAATATAAGAAATAAAGGTCTAGCGTTCATGCAAGGATGCCACCTATTTGTGTAACATCTTTCCCCCTTTATGTCTGAACCCCACTTGTGGCAACGCAGTCCTGTCCTGTCCACTCCACTCCAGGTAACATGGAATTGCACGGGGGCAACGAACAGCAGCTGCAAAGGGATCTTAGGAAACTACTCATGCAAGTAGCTCTATGGAGACTTCAAATACAAGGAAAAAACAGGTTTTCCCCCCTGAGGAATAAACATTTTTTATATATGAGAAAAGGAATTTGGGATATACACTGCATAAACTTCTAGCAGGTCAGGAACACCACTACACGAACAGGAAACCTGTGACCACACTGCTGGATCTGGGCTGACCACAGGAGCACAGGTCTGTCACAGGCCAGGGGAAGTCCTCGCGTCTCTCCCAGCGGGTGCAGGCAGCAGGGACAGTCCAGGGGTCCCCTCGCTGCCACCTCTGCTCTCTGTAGACACTCAGAGTATCTTGGCACTCCTCCAGCCTTCGTACAGACCAAAAGCTATTTTACATGTTATTTTACAGACAGAGCTTCCAGTTCATGTCTCAGTCCACCTTCTTCCTCTGGAAACAGATCCATACAGTAAAAGCCACAAAGAAAACATCACCTCAGGAGACATATTAGACAAAGACATATTTGACCACAAAACGGGTTTCTGCCTTTGCTTACGCAGCAACAACTAGACTGGGAAGTCTCACTGCAGCCACTGCCACTCAGCAACAAACAAGTGAGACTGTAGCCCAAGTGCAAAAATAACTTGGTTTAGTCCCATTTGACTCGCTGTGCTCTGGATCATGGTGTGGGTGGTGGTTTAGGCGAGGGACAGGAACCCTGGCTGTCGAAGCTTGCTGCCCGGCCTTGCCACTGGTGGAAGAAAAAATAAAGCAAGTCTAAACAAAAGGGAGAGATGATTTGAAATTCTTCACACCTCTTTAGCACGCTGTCCCTCTCCTGTTCTCAGTATTCTCATCTGCTCTACGACATGTTTCAACTTACTGTTTACCCACTCAGGGAGAATTACTGAGCAATTTACTTCAATGCTTTGTAAATCAAATCATAATCACAAGGAGGGCTCACAAAAGAGAGAAGAATGAACAGAATCTGCACGTGCTATGAAGTGAAAGTCTGCTCTCAGTCTAGCTGTTGCCCAGTTTAGTGCTGTTGCCTTTTAGTTTTAGAAATACTGCCTAACTGCAAAACTGCTCGAGTCTTTCCAGCCTGGTGATGTGACTACACAGAAGCTATGCCCACGGTTTCACTTTAAAAAAGTGAATTCACATCAGACAGTCAGCGCATGTAGCAAATTCTTTCCTCTTCTCCCCCCCCCTACTTGTGGGATCGTAAATTATCAGTCCTCTGCCTTAGGGGCTATCATAATTCAAAGTCATTACTCCTCACCTTGAGCGCTTGCCCATCTCACCACATTATTTTATTGAACTCAAATGACAAATGGTAGACATCTCCCAGAAACAACAGGAGGCTGCTTTGCCAATGACCAGGCCCAACAAAAATGATACAGCCAGCAGGAAGATGAACCAATACACAGACTGTATTGTACACAAGAAGGACATTCCATGAATGATCGCTGGGGGTACAAACAGATCAATCAGCTGGGACATAAACGACACCACCCCCAACGATCCCACAAAAGACATGACTCAGCCCACAACAGGGGGTACAAACAGAGACCCGAGGGTTCCCACAGTTGGCATGGGAAACAGCCAGACCAGCCAGTTAAACATATAAGAAAAAGGTGCCCACATGGCAACTCTCACCAGATCAGCCCATGTTCACAAAGGTCTAAACAGACTGGGGCCCAGCTCCAGGGAGAGTCAGGAGGTATTTCCTGAACCAGGAAGCTCTGTGGGGTGCACTCCACAGACAGACACTCCTGACTCCCTGCCAGTGGTCCCAGCTTTTATCCCCAAGCACACACCTGACCTTTGTCAACTCAATGCAGGACCCCTGGGGCTCATTTCCCTTCTGGCTCTCCCTGCAGGGCCGGCCCCACCCTGGGGGGAAGCTCTAGGGCAAACTCACCCCTCTGTATGAAGGGCTGTGGGAATCTCCATATGTCAACCTCAGTTCGGGGCTCTGGGTTCAAACCCCAGCATTTCAGAGGCATGTCACTTCTACTGCTCTGTGTGGCCCCCCAGGTCAATTCCTCCTCTCCTGCGTAAGCTGAAACTCTTTGCTGGCTAACATTAGTGCTCTAGCATGTATGCGTCTTGCTTCTGTGGGTGAAAACCCATTTGGCAAATCAAATTTTACCCGGGATTTTATAATTTATTTCACGAGTGTGTGTTTTGATAGTTACAGAGTAGGAACAGAGAACAGATCGAGAATTCAGCCAGTTTCCTTCACCAAAGAGACAAGTCAGCATGAAGTAACTCACTGTGCAGGTTTGCATCATACAGACTGTATTTCATCAGAGCTGAGCAGAAATTAATGAACGAGGAAGCTGGAAAGGTTGTTCTTCCAACAGGCTACCTTAAGGTAAGAAATAGTTTCTTCTGTTCTTCTCATGTCAGATGGGGATGCTAAAATCCCTGAGAAACTGATAAAGCCTCCCAATGAGAATTGTCAATAAAACAACAGATAAGCAGAAATTAGAATAGAGATGGACTTTTGGCAAAGTCCTCAGCATGCTCCTTGCATTGTTCTGCCTGCAGTTAGAGTGATAATGATTGCTACTCCAAAGGTTCAAGTGACCATTGTGCTGTTAGGAACCTGGAGATATTTTTCCTTCATTTCATTAGAAAGAATGAACCATCCCTTGTGTAGTTAGCAGTCAGAAACGATGAACAGTTCAATGAAAGTCAAACATCCCCGGAAGTCTGGAAGAGGCTGATTTTGTGTATCTTTAAAGATAAATGTCTGTTCTCCACTGTGGTCATGACTTAGCTCTCAGCAAAGTTATGAGTTTTTTTGTGTGGAGAAGTAGTTAAAACAAATAAATGCTCCCATGCTGAATGTCGGAGTCACTTGACAACATCAAAGACCCATTTTGCATTGCACTGTGATGCTGATCTACAGTATCAGACAGAGTTTGTCTTTCATACATAACAGATAAATTTCCAATTTTCAGAGTCTCCTGCAATGTCTGTAAAGACACTGCAATTTTGTATTTCTTTCTATAGACACAGCACTTAACCTAGCTGATGGGTGTGTTGAGAAACGCTGAAGAACAGCAATGGGTGGGATGGCTGAAGCACACCTGGGAGGTTGAGGCTACAGCAGCTGGTGCCAGCAGGACCTTGAGACTAAAAAATGGAAACAGGTTTGTGCTGAGGGCAAGAGTTCGTTGTCAGAAAAACTTTAAAATGTAGCAGCAAGTGGGATTCTTTTCTTCTGCTCACAAACTCGCCTTTTAAATGGCTGTGTGAGGAGTATAGTACTTAGAAGCCTGTAATTAATGATTCATTTGCACATGTTCTCTTTTTAATGATGATGGTCATTAAAGAAGTGCAATCATTACAGTTTGTTACTCACTGTTGATAAATATGGAGTGAACCAAGACATGAAATGTAACAGAAGCAAGTTTCCCTGAAGATTCCAGCAATGAAAGAGAAGGAAGCAACACTGGCTCATGGAGAAAGGGCCTGAGTCATGCTGCCAATGCCAAAATGAGGGTTTGGGGCCATGCTAGCCCAACACTGTGGCTGTTGGAACTGGCATGATGCTGCCCAGGGTCCTCGGTTTGGACAGGCAAGGAACCATGCCTGCCATGTAGGAGGGTGCCAGTGGTCTGACCCAGGGAGCACAGCCCAAGGGCTCAGGCATCCGTCTGTCTGTCCTGCACTGCGGTGGCAGAGAGCTGGGGCCAGGGACAGTTCATCCTCTTGGTGCAACATGACTCTGGCAATAGTTTTCCTGATAACTTCACCAGAACCCGTGATTCTTATCTGTACTCAAAATTTGGTATAAGCTCTTTTTTTTTTCCCCAGAGTTTTTTTCAAGGAATACCAAAGAGGACAGTATGCATGTAGACTTGTAAGGAAAGTCCAATTTCTCCACCCTTTTCTTCACCCATCTGCAGTGTTGTTCTGTGTGGTGTGGGGAGGGGACCAGGACATCAAACTGCGGAGCAGCACACGGGGGATGGCAGCAGGCACTGACCTCCTAGGCTAAAAGCACCCAGGTTAACAGCTCCAGTCACCCATTGCTCCATTTACACTTTCAGAAAGACAATTCAATCCCAGCTTTCTTGCTTTCAGTTTAAGATCAAGAACTCAATCAGGAAGGACACTGAAGTACAGCAGAGACTGTTACTAATCACTAGAGCAAACGGAGGAGAGCATGAGGAGCAACTAGAAAGCAAACTCTCCCTTTGCCAGCACCTGGCTGCAATTGCTCAGGAAGCTGAAGCTGACTGCTCAGGGTGCCAGCAGAGCCTGAGCTCACCCTGGCGAAGATACAAGGATGACAAAGGGATGGAGGGTCAGCAGCTTCTCCCTAGCATCAGGATTCAAGGGCAGACGGACCAGGGAGCTGGCAGCCCACGGGTCTGGACCGAGGTAGCTGGCAAGTGGTTCTGCCCTCAGCCCTCCCCCAGCAGCACCCCCTCACCTGGACAGACACCATGCACAGGAACCTGGCACTGATGGCACAACGTACAACACCTAAATTGCTTTTCATAAAACACACAAACACACATGGAAGAGATGATACAATTACTTGTAACCAGCAAATAACATTTCCCATCAATTTCCCTCCAGGGGCCTGTGAGTTTTCTGTTTGTTTGGGTTTTTTTTTAAGCTGCACTGGGGATTTGCAGACAGCAATGCTAAAACTTAAAAGGGCAAATAAACATAGGGACCATTTGCTTGCTGGATCTGTGTACCAGCTTGTGGCAGAAATACCATAACAGATGATTGGAGGCTTTTTTTTTTCCTCTGTTCTTTTAAGCAGAGCTCCTGACCTGTGCTTTGGGGGTTTGTGAAATGATTCACTTGGGTTTTTTTTCCAAAGTCTTAGGGGCTCAGCAGTGGTTTTCAAAGTATATTTTAAAAGATGAGTCATCTTTTGTGCTTGCCTTTGTTTCTCTGAGTTTTGTCACAATAATTATTACTTTCTTTTTCTATTGACTATCAAAAACTTTACAAGGGTCTTTCTTTTAAACTCCCACCTGCATCTGAAAAGCAGTGTGGTAAAGACACATAAATTACAAACTGCAGAAGGAACTTCTGCCCCTGGTTAGATGTGGCAGCTGGCATCGTGCTGGTGCAGTCCTATGGGCTATACAGATGTTGATCTAACTGTTCAAACAAAAGAACACTAAGCATTTGTGATGAAACTCAGAGGTCCCCAGCTCTCTGTGGCATTGTGGGGCAGCACATGCTGCCTGCCCAGACAGCTATGGCTCATGTGTGCAATGCCAGGGTTTTAGCATGGAAAGGCTAATGAAAGCCCAGCAATGCTCACCACCCAAAGGCAATAGTACCATTATAATTGCACATCAGCTTAATTTTGGTTTGATGTAACCGGTTCTGCCAGATGACCCGGGTGGTTACCTCCAATTTACAGTGATGCACTATGAGCTCACAGAACACCTCATGCAAGTGAGGGCAAATTTTCAGATTCCCATTACCTTATATATGTATCTCCACTATGTCTTGAACTAAAATATTAATTGCCAGGTTTTCCCACTGGGTGTAATCGATGTGGGTCCAGGGAGCGAGGAAATTCCTCTGATACACCCTGGCTCTGGTAAGGGCCCTATGGCCACATTTAATCTGTGATAGAGGAATGCCCACCAAGGGATGCAGCAGTAATGAAACCTGCTGCAGAGGTATGCTGGGGCGGCTGGCCTCACTTCACACTACTGCTGCGTACAAATGCTTGGAGGGAGAAAGAAATCCACAACAGATGCAAACCTGCCTTGGGGAGAGGCACATCTGATGAATATGAGAAATCAGCCTGATGAATATGAGCTGGGACAGAGAGCACTGAGCACAAACTGTGTTCTTGTTAGAGGAAAGAGCCGGGTTCAAAGAAACGTAGGGTTTGATGCATACTAATTCAGACCACTGTGAAGGATCCCCAAGTCTGGTAACTGCCTTCTAGCAGAGCTCAGTGTCTGAACTTCAAGTGGAAAATAAGATGCTTTTTGTTAGGTACTTAGTTTGTGGCTTTGAGGAAAAATGCCTCCTTAGCCCCAGATACAGTGGGAGGTTTGATTGCCTTTATTATACTATCACTGGCCACAAATCCTGGCTTTCTTTTCATTGCTGAAGTGTCAATAGTATGCAGGCCATTTTCCACATTTCTCTCCTCCCGAATTTATGACTTAAATAAGGCAAAAAATAAAGAGGTCTATAGGACTGTGAGAAAATGGAGTAAAAGGAGGAAGAAAATGTTAGAGATGGTCAAAACACTATCCAGGCATTTCAGCCCTATTTTATTATCTGGGGCTGCATCAAGTGATTCTCTTTCTCTGGAAATGCTTAGAGCATTTACATTTGTTCTATTTATTCTCCCTCAAAGGCCTGGGGATGAGTCAACAGGAAAATCTTTTAGGATGAAAAAATTGAAAATTGAAATGGGCAATATCCCTGGTAAATTTATTCTGCAATCAGAACAGCATTCTCTTTACTTACTGCTCTCAATCTCTAATTTAAAAATTAAAAAAAAAAGAAAGAAAGAAAAAACATGGCAACACTTACATCTGTATATACTGTCCCTTTCATTCTTGCTTGCAAGCTCAAGGAGCTATTTCAAGACAATACAGAGATGTTGTTCTCTAGAGTTCATTTCTGGTGAGAAAATTCCCTCAGCTCTTGTCAGAAAATGCCAAGTGAGAATAGAAGCTCTCTGAAAGCCTTGAACCAGCTCACTCATGCACAGTGCCTGCGCTAAAATGAAATAATAACTTCACACACCTCTTTGAATGACTTCTTCACCTCCACTAATGGATGCCAGTGCGCGATGGGCTTGCGTGGGTATGCCAGCATCTCATTCCAGTGGTCTCTGCCCAGTCCTTCAGCACTGACACCCACACGGCAAACCCCAATAATCTCATTGTGACCCACTCTGAAGAACAACAGAAAAGCAACGTGATTATCTCTTGCTCAGGCTGCCTGTACGCTGAGTCCGTGGAGTGCCAGAGGCCTGGTGCTCATGAACATGGGCTGTCATACCTGCCTGAGCACAGCCAGACCTTGTCTGACACTGCCAGTGCGTGCAGACCTCCCAGTGAGGCACTGCTACCACCAGAAATAATCACAACTTTGGAACGATTCAAACTGCAGAGAAGTCCAGGTACTGAATCTGGATAGGAATGCATGCAAGGTCAGCAGTGGGTACTTCATACACCAAGTGCTCCTCACAGTGAGAACACTGGCTTTCTAAAACAGGATGAGGGTTTGCAGGACCAGCAAACAGTGAAAGGCAACACAGTACTCACCCAGGAAAATGCCATAAAGCAAAGGACCAGCTTTACCATATCTGCTATTATAGAATCCTAGAATCCTTCAGGCTGGAAGAGATCTTTAGGATCATCAAATCCAACCATTAAGCCAACACTAGTAAGTCCTCTGCTAAAACAGATCAGAATCTGTCAGGGTTAGAAGGGACCACAAGGATCCCCCAGTTCCAACCCCTCTGCCATGAGCAGGGACACCTCCCACTAGATCAGGCTGCCCAGAGCCTCCTCCAGCCTGGCCTTAAAGACCCCCAGGGATGGGGCCTCAACCCCCTCCCTGGGCAACCCATCCCAGGGTCTCACCACTCTCCTGGGGAAGGTATTCTAGCAGGTAATTTTCCATAACCGTAAATATCAATGACACTTTAACAATAAATCACCAGAGACAGATTGATGCCCAAAGCCGTGCAGTCAGGGCCCTGATACTAAGGAAAATGGCTATTGAGCAGGAAAACCACCACCCAAGGGGACGTTTTTTCCTCCAGCTCTCCAGAGCCTCCCACCTACCGATCATAATCCATAACAGAGATAAGCAGACTGACTTGATCCATGTTCTCTGGGGGAATGTCAAAGATTATTGCTTCATTGTAAGTAGGATTAAGTGTGTTTTTCTTTATGGTGGTTTTCTTCTTTTTCAGTCTTCGCCCATCACAGAGCAAAGACACTTTGACATATGGATCTGGAGAGGAAGTGATAGGAAAAGACCTTCTGGTTATGAAGGTTTATTTTGTTACCATCACAACACAGAAACAGCAATATTGAGGGATGGACTGTAAGTTACCATGAGCCAAAGGCACTCCTCAAATGTACTTTCAGAAAAAGGGATGTCTGTGTACCAGCTGCATCAACCATTTCTCATACTGGTGTAAGTGCTGATGTGAGGTTCAGGCACTGGACAACCAGCACCGTAAACTTATTGGAAGAAAAAAACCATCTGTTTCCACCAGTTTTTCTGTGATAAGGGTTTGGAAGTGTAAGAAGGTCCCACCTCAAGCAAAGTGCCTGTATTAATCAGAAGATGATAAGGAGCACTGGGCACTCAGGCCTTCCAGCTTGTGTTAATTGCATGGCCACAGACAGCAAACCCAGGGCTTTCACTAAAGCAAAAACATAACTTTTTCAAAATTTGCCTACAGGAGAAAAATGTAATGCAGCATTTTGACAATCCAAACAGGCAGAGGAGTTATTTTACAGGCACCCTTTCCTGCACTGCTACCATGACAGAACGCCCTCAAGTTGCGAGCAGCTCCTGTTTGCTCTGACAGCTGCCCAGGTAATTTCAATGCATTTTTCAAGTAACAGTAAATGTGCAATATATGATTACAGAAATGCTGGGCTGGTTTCATCTCAGTCTCAATTCTTCAACATTTCATATGGCATCAAGCTCCAACTGAGGAGAAGTGTGTTCTGCAAAGATCTTTTACTGGTTTGTTACTGCTTTTTATACAAGTTGTCAATGAAATTCAAAAGTTATGATGCTGATCTCTGGAAAAGAAACTGCTTTTTATGTTGAAATCCAGAATTTGTGCATGCTAAATTTGAAAGCCAACTCTTTGGGACTGCAGATAAATACAGTCTTCAGGTGACTTTGACCCCAATATTTGAGTATTTGCCACTGTACAGAGGAATGCACATTCACCTGGGATTTACCCAGGTGGCGCATGATCCTTTCCTAATCTTGGGGTGAAATGATTGATTATGTATGGCTGTAGAAAGTTATCTGATGGAAAGCTCCCTACTCACATAAAACTGCTAGGGTCAGTATCTGCAACAGATCTGAAGCATCCAGCCCAGTAAATGGATCAAAGCTTTGATGCTGCAAACCCTTTGGTGGGGATGGTAAACTGCTGGCAGTCCCCTTGAATAGTATGTTCATGTTCCCTGGATTCATGCCCTTGCAAGTGTGTTTAAAAGGTAAATCTACTTTTAAATTTTGTTCATAGTTAAGACATGCACAAAGCTTTGTCAAGTGTTTCCATGATGATACAGCCTTGGCATCAAGAAACATATGGCCACTATCCCTTGAGGCTACCCTGCGGGAGGAGGAAGAAGTGTGGATGTGATGGGGTCCTTCTCAGCCATCGAGCACCTACCTGAGTAACCAGTGATATCCATAGCTTTGAGATTCCTACATTTAATGACTGTTAAGGTGAGGCGACCTGCAGTTGGCAAATAACAAAGGGAAAACATGATCTCTCCCAGGTCCACGCTTTCCTTTAATAAAACAGAGAACACATTACATTGGAAAAGTGCAAGAACCAGCCAGGCTGCCTCCAGCCTCCTCCACAATGCTTCATGCAGGACTCACACAGCACTCACACTGAAACAGGCTTTCGGCTCTGTCATGTTCAAGTGAATGACACTTTACTACATGGCAGTGCTTCCAGAGTATCCCACCATTATTTGGCTAAAAATGAATGTAGGAAAAAGGAAAGAAATATCTGTCCAAATGTTACAACTGTAAACCATAGTTAAGGATAATATTCCACTGCTTCAGTGGAGTATGAGCTTCCTATTACACAGTTACATCTAATGCTCTCCTCTTCCTCTGCTCCATTTCTTGTGCAGGAGTGAAGTGATATCTAACACAAAGTGAAGGCCATTAAGGAAATTACATTTGTATCAAGGTTTGCTTGAATGTACAGTACGTATCTTCTAGTGCCAAGTGTGTGACCCTAAACTCTGTTTCCTCAAATGGAGGAATGCAATACAAACACAGAGAGATCACAGAAAGGTGAGACCTGAACATGCAGCAGTGCCCTGTTCTCTGCTCATACTGCAGCAAATTCAACAAGTGACTTTTTAGTACACCCAGTACCATTGGTGCAGTAATAGAGTTTAAGGACTTTGTTGGTGCACAGAATGCAGACATCTCTGACTAACACAGTGATTTCCTCTGAAATTCAATATGAATTATGAGGTAGCTACAGACCAAGGGGTCATAGGTTTAAAACAGAAGAGAATCATGAAGTAGTTGAACCATCTAGTGGCAACTGAACTTTTAGGTTGTGACATGATTACTATTGTTTGGATGAGCAACCCCTCTGAGATGCCTTCAGAGAGCTAACAAAGGCAGTATGAGGCTTGTGTATGTGTGTATATAAATAGTGAATTAACCAGCAGATGGCACTCAGAAACATTTGGTAGTTTCTGGATTACACAGAGGTCAATGCAATTTACTCTTTTAGTGCTCTATAAACCAACATAGCTTTCAGCACCTCTTGTACATGCAGCCTTACCTACTACACCTCCTAAAAGCCCATTCCATCATTGCCTTGCTCATGGGAATTCAGAGGGGGGAGCTGGGGGGGGAAGGAGGTTATTATTTAAACTAGAAAGCATTATCATCTGAAGTCAGCAGAAAGATTTCCAAACACCTTCTAAAAATGGAATAATAAAGAAAAAAAGTCTTATTTTGTCCATGCAGATCCCACATCTGTACAGCAAACAACCTATTTTTTTTTTTTGAAAGAGAGTGTTGGACTAATTTCAATGTGATATAATGATCTGCTGAAAAAGAAAATATAGCTGTTAGTAGTAGAGTGATGGAACTAGAAAGACAAGTAAATGTATTAGGCACTTAAAGCTTTGCTAAGTGTTAGGAGAATAGATCTTGTTGATGGATGAGATTTTTGCCAAATGATTTCCTTCTCATTCTCTGGTAAGGCAAAGATTAGATATTTATGTCACTTAGACATGCAGAATACTAATAAATGTTATCTAAAAGTCTTGATTCTTGACAAGACTTCACTTGATTAGCAAATAAATTGAAAATGTCCTCAAGCATAGAGTGTACAAAAGAAACAGTGTCAGTCAAATGTTTTCTGGACATGACAATGTATGAATAGATTGTAAGTATCTAAATAAATATTATCTTAGAGGTGCTATTTGCTGGTAAGCAAGAGTTTAATACTCAGAGTTCCCACCCTGCTCTCTTACTTACCTTAATGAACCAATGTCGAGAAATTTTTTGTTTGCAACCATAAATATGGGGGACTAAAACATGTCCTGTGGGTGCATTATCTTCTTGCAATTATAGTCATCGGGACATTTCCAAAATGTGTATCAGTACCTCTTAGGAAATAATGGAAGCTCTGAATCAATTACCCTTTCAGACTTGAAACCAAAAATGTTTCACTGATTCACAAGCTGTACAATCATTAATTAAATAGTTGAGTGCCAGCTATTTGAATAGCTTATATCATTCCTTAAGTGCGTTCCTATCTTCTTACCCACAGAATTGATCTAATGTATTATTAGTCACCCCGAGCTTTCCTTGGGTATTTTGAAAACTGTATTTACCCTTCTCATCTTTTATTAAACAGAAATGTCCTTGAGTGTGTTACAGGTGGCTGAGATGTATCAATATTGGCCCATTCCCAAGGAATGGCACAGAGACAATGAGGTGATGGAGCCAAGTGCGGCGCTCGATGTTTCTGTGGGAGCTCTGCAAGGCTGATACACAACACACCTGGGGCATGATGATGTTCACTCTGCTCCTCTCACACCTTCTTTGGAGGATTTTTCCTCAGCAACCCTTCTGTTGGTGTGCCTCCGCCTGGTTTTGTGTTTGGTTTTTTTTTTGGTGGTGGTTGTTGTTGTTGTTGTTGTTTTTCCTCATTAAATTAGTTTATTTAACTAGGAAAACACCCACTCCTTCTTGCAGAACCATCCCAGCAAAACACAGCACTTCCACGAGTTAAAAGCTCCATAGCCTTCTCCTGCAGCTTCATGCTTTATGTGAGACTAAGCGTTACCCTGTTCCCGTTTCAGTCCTGCCCACAGGCCTTTTCCCTCTCAACTCTTCAGCTTACCACAGTCTTCACATGCTGGTCATATAGGAAGGAAAGGGAAACTCTCTGCCACCACATGAGTGACTTCACGCCAGGATTCAGCGCCACAGCACACCACAGCCAGCCTGGCAGAGCCCACAGCAAGCTGAGTCTTGGAGACAGAGCATCTACATGTGTGATGCACCTTGCTTCTCTCCTAGCAACCCTTTGCCAGGTGAACCAGTGTGCCTGACACCTGCTTGCCTCCTTGACAGTGTTTTTCATTTCATTACCACCCATTAATCATAACAGGCGTGGCTGTTTGTGGATTGAAAACCAAGAGCTGTAAACACCCTCCCAACAAATACCATTGACTTTCCCTGTGGTCCAGTGCCTCACCTCACCTGCAGGCAAGATGCTCAAAGGCAACACAGCTGCAGCTCACAGCACACCCTTAGCAATGTCCCAGGGTACCTGGCAGGCATCACAAACATCTCATGGCCCTTAGACAGATGTGGCAGAAGCTGTACAGCCAGAGAAGTGTGACACCTGCTCTCTGGTAGCCTCAGAGCTCCTACCAGGGCCAGCATGCTGCATGCACACCACATTCCCCATGGTGCCTGGGTGCTGAGCTCCCATGCTGAGTCCCAGTGCTGCATGCACATGTCAGACCACACGGCTCTTTTAGAAAGTTACGAACACACCACAGTGGCAGAACAAGCACCAGGAGAAGTGACCAAGGGATACAACTGCTGGGGAACATGGTACAGAGGAAAAAGCTGCAGAGTTACAACGCAAATGTATTGATACTGCTGATCAAAATGCAACCAATATTTATATTTGACAATTTGTTCCCAAATACAGAAAGCAGAAGAGCAAGGATATGAGATCAGCTGCAAAGGAAGCAACGGGACAGATTTTTGCAAGTCAGGAGGTCATGCCATTCACTAGGAAAGATTTGACAGGGCCCATGCTCTCAGCCACAGGGGTGAGGCCATTGCATATTCCAGTTTCAGAAATAACAACACAAAATGACAAAGATGGCAACTGACTTGGTCTCCAGCTGCAAAACAGTCCAATCATTTGTTCGCCCTCATAACCAGCCAGGTCCTCCTGGGAGGATGGTGGAGAAGCAGAGAGCTATTATGCAGAGGTTAATGTCATTGTTTCTGAACTGATCAATGCAAGAAGGTGGCTTCTCCTGCCAGCTCCTTGCAACACTGGAAGTAGCTGGAACTTTTCCTTCTCTGATGCTTGTCTTCACCTTCAGAAAATTCAACAGAACTACTCAAAGACCCACGTCAGGCTCTGGACATACTCAGTACCTGCCTTACGCACACACAAGTATCACCCTGCCATGACACCACGCTGCAGATGCTCCCAGGGCAGGGACAACTGCCAGAGTAGATACTCACCGTCGTTGCATACTGAATGTCCTTCCAAATGGAAGTCTCCCGGGAAAGGTCTGAGGCCTCAAACAGGTTCTCCAAGATAACTTCTCCTATCATGTCATGTCTGGAGAACCTGTCAAAGTCAAAGACGCTCAGGTGGAGCTTCCTACTTCCCAGCTCCTCATGGGGCACAGGGAAATGGAAGGACTCGTCAAAGGTGGGATTCAGAGTCTTCCTGTGGACTCGTGTCTGGAACTTCCGCTTCCTGTCAGGCAGGAGGTAGATCTTCACATAGGGATCTGAGCTGCCGCAGAAGTCTTTGGCTGGCAAGTCAAAAGCCCTGAGAATTCGAACAATCAATGTCTCATTCTCGTAGTCATATTTCAGAGAGAAGTTAATTTTCCCACAGGGTTTTGCTGCCTCTTTTTTGAGGTCCTCAGAGTCAACAGATTTTTGCTTATAAAGTTCGGGTTTAATGCGACCGATGCTCGTGGGCTGCTCAGCTGCGGCCGGCGGGTCCGTGCCACAGTCCATGGACACGTGCATCTGCCGAGGAAGGTGCCTTTTGAAGGAGATGTGCCTGCAGGAGGAAGACACAACAGCTCTGTGGTTTTCCAAGGACATTTCTCTCCTTTTTCTCCCCCGGACTACTAACCCTAGGGAAGCAGGGAGAGCACACAGATGAGTGCGGGATGTGCCTGACCTCTGTACCGACACCACGTACGGTATGGAGATGAACATCGAAGGGATTACCTCCAGTGGTCAAGGGAACCAACCAAGCAAATTTTCTAATTTTCAGAGTATTTTCAGCAAGCTGCATATTTTTTCATCTGGTAAACAAGAAACAGCCTACAGCTAAATATAAAAGACTCAACAACACCTTAACCAAGCCATATATAATTCAGTGTGGAGAGTCTTTGCCACCGTCAGTCCTTGCACTTCCAAGATACTGGCACAAAGTTTCCCTTAGTCTAAAATTTCTCGTTAAAGTGAGACAACAATGACCAACTCAAAAAGCTAGGTTTTACTTTAGGTATTGCTGTTTCCAAACTTCCTCAACAGACTCACATTAGAAACCAGCAGATAATTCTTGACAGGGAGGAAAGCACAGCCTCCTCTGGAAGCTGTCTCTTGCTTTGAGCTCCCCTTCAGCACGAGGGAAACTGTGTGCAAGCAAAGTTTTACCTGAGCAAAGCATAAAAGCTTTCTGTGGTCTCATGGCATTATTTCAAACTATCTGCTGTTTACAAGAGCAGCATATGTAGTTATTTAAACATACTAAGAACTTGTACAGACAGACCATTATCTTTTGGTGATATGTGGTGCTCAGAGACCTCTCTTCCCTTGGCAGGTTCCTCAAAGGCATTTTGGCCTGGGCTAGGTTGGGCTGTGAGTCAGAGATCCCAAACTGCTGAGGTTGTTTCCGTGTCCCCAGGTCTGGCTGCCTGCCTGTGGTTCATGCTGGGCTTGTTCACTTGAGAAAGTGGGTTTGAAACCTTCCCACATATGATCAAGTCCTACTTTGTCCTAATTCAGACAGGCTGAGCTTTCGTTTCCTCCTCTGCTGGAAAGGTGTAATAAAAGCAGAATGAGCATGTGCATGACAGAGAGGCAATCAGCTGTCCATAAAGTGGTGCAGTTAAATAAAAGAGTATGTGGCACAATTGCAGGTGGCATCATATTGATTTTAACTCCAGCTTCTTCAAACAGAAGGCTGTGATCAGTGCCTTGTTAATTCCACAAGACTGCAGCTAATTTCCCGAGCCATGTCTGGTTTCGCAGTTGCACTCTCACACACATGATGGGCACAGCTGACAAAGCAAGCAGAAGTGCTGGGGCACGGCCAGGACCCTGTGATCACCCTCTCCTGTCCCAGCTTCATGGCCTTCTCTGTCAACAAAGAACTGTGTTTCTCAGTATTCCTGCCAAGAAGGTGTCCCATGGTTCACACAGCCTTATCCTGATTTACTGAGCAAGCTCCTGACAAGGCAGTCCTGGGCTGAGACCGAGGCATGCTGAGCAGAAGCACTGAGCCAAGCTGGTTCAGAGCCTGTGCAGCAAGCCAGACGTCAGTTCTGCTTCTCTAATTGTTCTGCTAGGAGCCATGGCAAGAAGAGAGAGCAAAACGTTCTAATTCTGTCTGACAGGATACCATCATTGATACTTCAGCCTGCCTCTCATGCTGGAACACAATTAAAGTGGCCAAAGCATACTGATGGCTTGACACAATGAGGTCAAGTCACAATAATAGGGTTTGATTCCTTGTTTTTTTTTAAAAAAAGGGCCCACGGTAAGCCAGTCTTAACACATTAATTGGTTAATGACCAGTCTTTGGAAGGTAATGCAGCACGTAGGTGGGGTGCTCTCTTTAGCCTCCCTGGAGGTGCCCGAGCCTGGGGCTCCCTTAGACGCCCCCCCCTTCCGCGGCCGCTCACCTGCCCGAGGCCGCCGGCTCCGTGGCCTGCCGCTGGATCCGCGTGCGCCGCATGACGTGCTCCCTCATGGAGAGCTGCACCTCCGCAGGGATGTCTGGCGACGTGTGGCTGATCTTCACCGCTGCCTCCAGGAAACTTTTGGCACCCGTGTCCTTGAGCTTGTCTGCCATGTTCTCCTTGCTGTAGTCTGCCTCGCTCTGCGAGATGGCCGGGTTAGAAGAAATGGCCTTGTTTCTCCAGGGAACCCAGCACAGCTTCCAAAAGAGAAACAAAAAAACTGCCACCAGGGCCAGTCCACACACAATAACTATCACTGCAAGGAGACTGATGGAGAGCTCTACAGCAGGAGAGAAGGCAACAGAGACAGGGAGAGGGGAGGAGCAGAAGGGGAGGGGAGAGGAGAAAAGAAGAGAAAGATGGTGAGAAAGCTGTACGTAAAGGGAAAAAATGGTCCAAACTGACCTATATCATGACCAATGGAGAGATCTTAGCAGGTTCTACAAGGAAGAGTCAAACCCAAGTGAGCATCCCCTGGCAGAGCTGGCACCACTCCCTGCTCCAGACGCTTCTGTTGAGTAATGGGTTGCTCCAGACAGCCAGAGCTATGAAGTTTTACACCATGACTGGTATATCGGGTCTGGCTGAGCTGATTTTCCCATGGCAGCCCCTGTGGTGCAGTGGTTTTGTGTTGGCAGTTAGAAGGGTGTTGATAACACCCATGTTGTGACTGCCACTGAGCAGTGCTCACACAGCACCAAGGCTCCTTCTAACATTCCCCATCAGTGGGATGAGGGGGCAGGAGCCTGAGGGGAACTTACCCAGAACAGCTGACCTGAATTGACCAAAGGGATATTCCAGACCATATGACATCAGCTTAACTATAGAGCTGGTACAAAGGGGTGAGGGGGTGTTGCACCTTGGTCCTCCAGAGCAACCACCACACGCTTTGGAGCTCTGCTTTCCAGGAAGGGGCCAGATACAGCCTGATGATGTGAAGTAGAGAATAAATCTGTTTTTTTTTTTTTCTCTTTGCTTCTGTGTGCAGCATTGCTTGGCTGTGCTTTCTAATTTAACTGCCCTTGTTTTTACCCACGAGGGATTTTGTCTTCGTCTCATTTTCCTTTCCCCTCTTGCTCTGTGAAGGAGGGAGAGGAAATGGGAATGATGATAGAGTGGCTTGGTGGACATCTCTTGCTCAGCCAGGGTTAACCCATCACAGTGGCTATAAAATATCATCCTTGGTTTGTTTTATAGCATTGGAAAACTGCTGAGTCTGAAATCAGGAAGAACTGTAGAATTGCACAGTAGAAACAAGCTCCAGTGCTGTGCCACAGAAACTGCCTTTTTGCTTCATACCACAGGTGTTCAGACACTGTATTACAAACCACATGACCCTGGAAAGTAGATTGTTGTTGTACTACTGATGCTCACATCTTGTCCAGATGTGCCTACGGGGAATAAAAAGTAAATACCAATTTAAAAAAAAAAAATCACAAGCTGCTGATGCAGTGAAACCAAACATAGAAAGAGGCTGTACAGAAAGTACTACACATTCTTCCTTACCCTGAATAGCACAGAATTTGTGTACATTCTCTGACTCTCTGAATCATTTTTACCTCATACACTATGTATTTCAGCATTTCAACCTTCTTCTGGAAAGGAAAGAGCCTATGGATGAGGAATCAGGAAAAGAGTAGGTTATATAGATCTATGTACGTATGTGTGTGTGTATATGTGTGTATATATATATATATATATGATCTCGTCTGTGAAATGATTCACAGCACTTCAAAAAGAGAAAATATTGTCTATTTTTAGTTCTACACTGTACATTAAATAGAAGCCATAAGAAGACCTTCTGTTTCTTTTAGCCATATAGTTCAGTTCTGCACAGCTGTAACAAGACATTTCATAGAATCACAGATTTGGCTGGTTTGGGTTGGAAAGGTTAAGATCAGCCTGGGCCAGGGTCTCACTACACTCAGTGTAAAAAATGTTGCAACAAGCCCTGCTAAATTGTCTGTTCCCACCATTCTTATGAGCCCCCTTTAAGTACTAGGAGGCCACAACAAGGTCTCCCTGGCGCCTTCTCTTCTCCAGGCTGAATAACTCTCTCAGCCTGGTTTTAGAGCAGAGGGGTTCCAGTCCTCAGGTAATTTCTGTGCCCTCCTCTGGACCCACTCCAAGAGATCCATGTCTTTCTTGTGCTGCAGGCTCAAGAGCTGGACACAGTACTTCAGGTGAGGTCTCACCAGGGCAGAGCAGCAGCATCACCTTCTTAATTTAATGTTCAAGATTGAGAAAAATCTATTAAATATGAGGAAAGACTAAATTTTTATTTTGATAAAATAGCTGAATTTAATTTTTTATTTTATTTTATTTTATTTTATTTTATTTTACCACCAACCACCACTGATGAAACATAACAGTAAATTATTCATGAATCCATTTATGTCATCAAATTTTGCTAACGTGCTATCTGGGAATACAACAGCTACTATATATTTAGGATTCTTTTTGTAAGTGATATCCCAAGGAAGCATCAGACGCAAAATGTGACAGCTACACTGGAACAAGGCAGTTCTGCTGAACAGCTGGGAAACCATGTTGTTTCTGATATCCCAGAGGACATGCACTGTTTTTCCACAAAATTACCTAGCTAGGCAAATTCCCTAAGAGATTGAGGCAAAGCTTCCTGACTGCCTGCAGGTTCTTTGACTTGAGAGGAAGGGCTGGAAGGTGCCAGCAGGTGTGGATGGACAGAGTAAATGCCATCCGGAAGCTTTTGCAACTTTTCCTCTCCCTCACCAGCCTCCTGTGTGGGTCAGACTGCACCATTTATTTTCTGCTATAGCTCCAAGATGGAAATAGAGATCACTAGTGGGGAAAATAAAGAGGTCTCATCTTACTCAATAATAAAGAGGATTGTACAAGTTAGCAGTGGAGCTTCCTTAGAGATCTGGCTAAATGTGTTCTCACCAAAGCAGAGTGCAGAGGTACCACTTTCCTATACTGGAATTAAGTCTTGGAATTGTGCCCAGGAAACTCGGCATCAAACAGTTTCACAGGAAAATTTAAGAACATGGACTTTTTGTGGATATATCTATGCTGTTACAAAGGAAATAGTTGCAGTGCAGACTCTATCACAGCTGGGAGCTGTTACGTGACAGAAAAGTTTCTGTTAAGATACTTCTGCCATTTTAAGAAGCTGTGTAGCTTGCATGGCTCTGCTAGCACACCAGCCTCAATAATGGAAAACAGAAATAATCAGTTATCCCTTCTGAAAACCTGTTGCCAGCTTGAGAAAAATCTTAGTTCATGTCACTTCTTACTGAGCTGGCATTCACAATGTCTTTGACATGATTCACAGATACTTTAATGCATGACCTCATTTCCTCTGACAGCTCACACAGAACACCTGTAGGAGGGACTGGGATTTTACAGACATTTTTTAAGCATCTGCCTGGTAAGAATATTGGTTTATCTGAAAATGACAATAATTCCTCAAGAATTTTTTGTGACTTATTAAACGGAAATATCAGTTGGAGAGAGTTGACATTAATTGATTTAATGAGCTTTCTCTTACAAATTTGAAAATACCAGTTACTTTTTAAAAAAAATGCCTAGTATTCAAAATTTTATGCTTTAAATGTCCTTTAACTTAAAAGAGACTAAAAACAAGATAACTTTTGCTACAACCTGCAATTGAAAAGATAAATCTTAAAAGGAGGAGGTGGCAAATACTAATTAACATGGCTGTTCACTCTCGCTCCCCCCCTGGGAGCAAGAGCCACTTCCCAGAGGAACCCTCAGCTGGCAACTGGCTACAGAGCAGCAATGATGAAGCTCTCACATGACAACGAGAAGGGAGGGGAGACCAAGCAGCACGAACGACATGGACGTGGACCTGGACATTTACTTCTGTGTGCTGATATGCTTGTGGTAAGTCACCAAGCTGTTATTTACCGAGGAGAACAGAGGCAGCTCCTTCAGGGATGGTCTGCCCCACCTATGAAGGTGTTTCTGTAGCAGAGTTTTGGCATGGTATGTGGAACAAAAGAGAAATATTGAATTTGTTTCTATATGCACCCAAACTCCTTGGAAAACTGAGACTCTGTCCCAGTGCCTACAGACACAAAGCACTATTACATCACACAGCAATGCCCAAGAAGTGACCATTGATAACCACCACCAGCAGCCCTGGTCCTTTGCTGCAAAGGAGAGACCTTCACCAAAAGCATTTCTGCATCAGGAGAACTGGGGAGAGCCTCCTCTCAGCCAGGAATGAGCTTGTGATGAGTTGTGCCACAGATTCCCCATCAGAACAGGTGATGGAGAGAGAAACAGAGCTTTCTAAACCAGAAAGCCACTTGCTGCCAGGACAGACATAAGCACATCCACAGGAAGGCTCAGGGATTATGGTCTTTGCTCTGCTTTCCTTTAGTGAATAGGAGAAAGCAAGCAGTACCCGAGAGGCTAGTGATAAATGATCACTTATCACCACTTATGCAGTAGGAGATACTGTTAAACATCAAAATCGAGTCCATGGGGAAACTGAACTCCCACCCCTGCAGCCTGGCAGAAGGGAAAATAATGAATCAAAGTCTTCAGAGACAGCACTGACAGCTGAAACGGACTCGTTCAAAAAAAACCACTGAGTTTTGGTTTTCTTTCAGCAGAAGCAGTTATTTATCTATGAAGGAAAGGGGGATGAGAGTGGTTAGAAGCTGGCTGGGTGATTCTCAGGAGCTGTGTGGCCCAGGTCTGTCCCTCTCCCAAGGCAAAGGACAGCACCGTGCTCCCAGAGCCATCAGGAGCAGTGGCAAGACCAGCGTGACAATGGGAACATGCAGAGACACCCCAAGTCAGTGACAAGGGACGCAAGCTGAGAGATCAGATCATATATAAGCATTTAAATACAAACAAGCTTCACAACGGTGATTTTTTGGCACAGGATTCAAACAGTGAACTCTCTCACTGCATTAAAGACCTGAAACTGAGGACGAGCAATGGGGGTGCCAAGAACACAAAGGCAACAGTCTGAAATCTACCAACTTTACCAGTAAATTATCTCATTTCTCTGTTGCCTTGTCTCAGCAGTTGTTTTTACTGGTTTTGTAACATCTAAAAACCTTGCTAGTGAATCTTACAACAAAGCTCACAGAATGGCTAAAACTGCAAAACTTCAGAGAAGGTCACTACTTTGTACTGCCTTCCAAGTAAAAGATGAGAAGGCCCAGGGCAGGCCAAAGGGACAGTGGAGCAATTTAAGACTGTAAAGCTAAGATCAAATTAGGCAAAAGGGATAACTTCTTGCTTAGTCCAGCCCTTCCCTTGCCCTGGTCTCCATGCGCTCAGAAAACAGCTCACCAGTGCAACTATCCATTTTAATTTGTCTTGGGATGGGAACTAATTAAGAGAATATGATGGAACCACCTTTCAGCTTCATGTCCCTGATGACTTCATAATACCCAAACTGAATTACCAAAGGGGATAATTAGCAAAGTCCAAACAGAAAGCGATTAATAATATGACAAAGCCATGATTACAACAGTCTATTAACTGAAAGACAATACTGGTCTAATTATGGCAACATTGAATTTTATTACTGTGAAGTAGCTTGTACTATCATTAAAGGGATTCATGGATAACTCTTGAGTTTAATATGAAGAGTTATATTTCATATCTTGAAGATGTAATTTAGCTTCACTTCCACCCATTCCCCACTGAGAAAACAAAACACATTTGATGGCTCTCTCAACACTCCAGCATCTATTAGTCATTCCAGCTACCTGCTGAATTTAAACAGTCTGAATAGCACAAGTGGAAGTTCAAGGGGGCTGAAAACAATCAAAAGGCTATAGGCTGAGGCCCTGCATGCTGGAGGTGCTCGGCTGCAGCAGCCCCCAGGACCTGTGCCACCGACCCAGCGGTCCCGCTCCCAGAGCCCCTCGGCACCTGCAAGAGGACAGATGGGTTTCTGCAAGGCCTGGAGCACCCTCAGCACAGCCCCCTCACCAGAGCAGCAAAGGCACTTTGACATGGCTTGCTGCTGAGGTGGATACTGGCAGCATGTTTGGTCGCACAGCTCCATCATCATGCACAGACCCAGACAAAGCCTCTGATCCTAAGAAGAGCGAATGGCCATCTTCCCTAGGACAGCTTCTTACTGGTAAGTTTTGTACTTACTTGCTGGTTTGTTCCCTGCCAAATTTCTTTCAGCTGAAAAAGCAGCTCCCAACTATTCTGAGCTATGACGTGGAGCGTGTAACGTCTTGCCACAGCAAATGCTCCTGGAAGAGCAGTCACAGGAGATGGCAGAGCTCAGAGGTAGGGGCTGATGATGATGTACCTTAACCTCACTTGCTCTGGCTACATAACTTGTTTCCCAGTGTAATGTATCAACCACTGCACATATCACATTAGGAGATATTTCCAGGCTTCTTCGTCCATTTTTGCCACATTCTTCTATTGCCGCAGTGCTTCTGAGACTGTATTGTTCTATTTCTGTAGGGCTTTGTAGAGATCTTGCATTCAAATGATGGATTACTACAAGAGTTATTGCTGGAGGAGAAGACAGGCAGCTCTGGTGCTACAAAAGACCATGTGAAGCACCCACCAACTGCTGATCTAATTTTCTCTCAATTGAGAAGCATCAGCAGTGTAAGTTTGATTAGCTGAGGCTGGAAATTAGGCATGAGAAACTATGGTGAATTTTGGATGCCTGAGGTGGGGGCTGAAAGAAGCACAAGAAAACAGCAGGGGAAAAGAAAGAGATTTCCATTAAAGCCTAGCTATAGACATTTATTTGGAAAGATCGTTCAGCTCTGAAGCCTTACAGAGGAAGGAGCAGGGACTGGACGGAGCAGAAACCGAATGTTAAACAAATGCAGAAGCATAACATCCAGCAGCACCACAACCAAAACACAAACCACAGCAAAGCAAGGGAGCTATGCCTTCGGGAACACAGCTCAGAGTGAGCCCTGCCAGGCACCATGGAGCACAGCAGCAAACAGAGCACTTTGCAAGAGGAATTTTGAAAAGGGAACTGCCTGTCTTATAAGTTGTGAAATGCTGTGTTGGATGGGCTGTGGGCTACTACGCAGCAGCGTGGAGTTCTCAGCCAGCTCCTTCCTTATACCCTCCACAAGCACGCCACAGCCATGGGAACGGTAACAGAGCAAATAATACAGATCAGTGTCCCTGTCACACAGCTTCAGTTCTTATCTCAGCCAGCACGGCTATTTAACAGAGCCCGCAGCTCAGTGGCGCTGGGGTCTGCAAAGAACACGGCTGCAGGAGGGAAGCGCTGCAAGCCTGCTCACTAATTGCCTCTGTTTGCTGGATTAAGTCCAGCATCTCAGTCCTCTACTGAGGTCTCCATTGTCCCATCTTCAGGCCTACTCACTGCTATTTGGTTGCCATTTGACTCTTTAGCAACATTTCTCTTCTTGATTTACTGGTTGTGCTCTCTAGGCAGCTATAAGCTATAGGCATCTGTCCTGAGATATTCTTGAGCTAGACAAGTCATTAGCAGCTGTCACTTCAAAGTCTAACTGCAGTCAGTTTGCTTCTCACAAGCAGCACAGGAGCTGAATCTATGGAGAATCCCTGCTGCAGGGGCTGCTGCTCCAAGATCACATAGAGGTGTGAGTTGATAGTGAGGGGAAAATATTTCAACAAGTTCTCAGCAGATATTAGAGGACCAGGTTAGACAATAATTATGGATTGATTAGAGCTTCTGTCAGCCCTCAGACATTAGCTCATGCTGCGGGTGGCGATAAGGGCTGCAGAGCAGCCCCCATGTAGCAGCAAGTCAGACAAGGAGACAACTGGAGATCCATCACCTGCAGCTCCACAGGTTATAAGCCCCCGAATTTTCTCACATCCTCCAAACTGCTCCTATTCAGGGAGTGATCCAAACAACAAAAGCAAGTGTCAGCTGTCACTTATGGCTCTATCTGCACCCACTGACACCCTGCTCAGCCCAACAGGAGCTTGGCCCCTTGTCTAGTGTCCTTGCAGGGGGACAGGTAGCACTGCCTGGCTGAGGACAGCCCTGCATCCTTGGAATACAGGGGGGATGAAAATTAAATCACAGAAATATTTGGTACCATGTCCCAGCCAGAAAGAAACAAATCAGGGTAGTTTTGCCTCTTGGTAATGTAAGCAAAAATTCACTGATCATTCTTCTCAGCTGTTCTGCACAGCACAATGGTAAAAAATACCCTCAGAGACCCTGAGAGACTTCTGCGTTGGGCACACTCCTACGACACTGGTACACTTTACAGAGTTTCTCTAGGTGAAGGTCAGCAGCAGTTCCAGCTGCTTTTTGCTGTAGAGCATGCCCAAATCTTGTTGTGTTACTCTGTGTCAACCAATTAATTCCACAGAAGACAGGGCAGTGAAAGTGATTTGAAAACAACATGAAAGCAGGAAGTTTCACAGCTTGTTTTACGCAAAAAGCACTTTCACACCCAGTTCATCGCATGCAGCTCAATCGCTAACTCCCCTCTCAAACCAGCAGAGAGGTGGAAACTCTGAACAGTGCAGATGTTCTCAGAGGAGACACTCGGAGTCTCTGAAAGGTGCCTCTGGAAGCTTTACAAACTCAACTGTCCTGCATGAAGCTAAAAGGAGATTTATCCTGTTCACGTTTCCTCAGTCCTTGGACCGAGTCTCGCGCTATCAGCTCCCAGCAGCTTCTTCCTGCCCGCACGGGCTCTGCAGGAGCTCAGCCAGAGCCTCCTCATCTCCTTTGTACACCCAGCTATGTAGTGGGTTATAGGAAGAAAGAGACATCAAACTGGCTATGCCAAAGTTTCAGTCAGTTAGAAAAAAAATTTCTTAAAAATTAATTTGCTGATACCACAGGGCTCCTGCTATGCAAGAGCTTATTGGAATGCAAACTATAAGCTTCAAAGGGAAAGATGAATCAGAAGATATTTTGAGAGCAATTATATAAGATTAAGATAATAAAATTCAAACCATTTCATTATTGCACATAAGTATGAAGCAACCTGCTTCATAAGGAGACCTTGCAAGGACCGTCTTTCAAGTAACTGTGATCTATGGTCCAGGTGCCAACAGCAACGTCATCACTCAAGTCCAGACAAAATTTGCTTCACAAAGCAATGCCAGGGCTTTTTTCACCATTTACTGTAATTCTTTGAGGGTTCTGTAGCTGGGAGAATAACTAGAACATAAGACAGGGACAACTTCATGGAAAGTTTTGCTCCTTTAACATTTGTGCAGGTTGTTGTCCTGGAAGCCAGTTATCAGCTTGCTAGTGGCAGCATTTGCAAATTCCCAAACTCTGTAAACTCCAGTTCAAATTATAGTTAAGGAGAAAACGTTTAAAAACGAAACTTGCACACGGAATAAAGTACTATTCCAGCAACTCCAGCAACAAGGAGCAGTCTGGGTGTGGGTGCAGTCAGGAATCCTGACTCAGTTTCTCTGTGCTGTGCTGGAGACTGCAGCTGCTCATCGCTGCAAGAAGACAGGGTCCTGAGAGAGCCCCTGAGCAGGGACCTGCATCATACACTGCCTGCAAGAAGTAAGGAGAGTTGGTTTTATTTTTGCTCACATTTCCAGGCTACAGCTGAAACTCCTGCCATGTCTTGGCATGGAGGAAGCAGGCTACAAGCTGCTCACTCCCTCAGGGAGAGCAATGCCCGTGCTGTCCTCCTCTTTAAGTGTATTAAACAGAGAAAAGGCAGGGGAAAATAGAGGCCACCATACTCTTTACTACCTGGTGTTTTCCAGTTCATGGTTTGGTACTTTTATCACCTAGGGAACAGACAGTAAATGCACTCAGCTGCAGGAGAAGGAGGTGCACAGATCCCCCAGGCTGAGTTTAAAAAAGCAAAAGAAAATCCAAATGGATTAATTCAGAGGGGAAACACCAAAAGTGATTTTTCAAGTGTAGAGTCAACAACGAGGTACTTTACACACAGGTACATATCTATAATAAAACCAGGAGAAAATCCCAACCCAAACAGAAATACGAAAATGCATAATACACCACACTAAGGAATACAATATAATGAAATAGAAGATTTAAAAAGATTTAATTAAAAAAAAAAAAAAAAAAAAAAAAAAAAGAAAAAAAAAGAGTAAAAAATAGAAATTAAAAAAAAAAAAAAAAAAAAAAAAAAAGCAAAGGATTATGAACAGCTAACAAGAAAAAGACTAAAAGACTTCTGCATGCCTGCTACCTACAGCCAAAACCTCAACTACATCAGGTTCTGGACAGCCAAAACTCAACTACAAAATACCATGCAAAGCCACAGCAGCAGGCACAGTGGTAGCATGCCAGCCACCCACTTGGGAGCCAGCTCTGCCAATGGACAGTCCCTAATCCATCCTCAGCCAGGGCTCCCCAGCCAGGACCTGGAGACAAAACTCCCTTCTTCCTCTGTCACCTGGCCCACTGGTGACTACAGGCTTTGTACACAGTGCTGAGCGGCGCAAACCAAAACCCAGACAAAATAACTAATACACATTAAAATGCCTGTGCCCCAGCAGAACATCTGGACCAGAGGAGATTGATCAAAGGCTTCTTGAAGACCCAATATGTTGGTATTGACCCTCCTGCGAGTTTGGACTTTCCCTCCAGGCTGCATCAAAGGCAAATTTGTTACTCAAACTTTTTCTGGCATGTGCAGCCCAAAGGGGAACTTTGAGCTGTCATCAATGTAGGATTTCTGTTATCAAAAGTGACAAAAGGAAAAAAAATATTCCAAACGGAAGGAAACATTCCCCAGTGATTTATGTCACCTTTTGTCTTAATCAGCTGTTCTCTAGAGTATTATAAATGAGACAGTAAGAATTGTCATTGCTTTATGCCTAACTGATGGCAATCTAATGAACAATTATAAGCCACACTGCATATAATTATACTAGATAGTGATGTGCTAATCCCATGACATTTTATCACAAAATGCTGTAGCAACATCTGTAAATGACTCGGCAGCACTGAACACACACAATGTCCCTCAGATGAGGTTAAATAACCGAGACTGTACGACACCTTACTCCCGTGATGTGACCCTACACTGAAGATGTGCCAGAGGAGTCTTGCTGAGGCTGTTCAACACAGGTGAATCTCTATCCAGACCTGCTGGAGCTGAGCAGAGCTGGGCAGAGAGCAAAGCAACATAATACAGACCCGTCTGGGATGGAGAAATACAACTGTGTTTCAAGATGCAATGCAAACAAAGCAAGCAAAAACTTTTCACTGTCACTCTGTCTCCCTTAAGTGACCAAAGACCCTGGACCTTAAAATTTCCATTCAAAAATTTGGTCAAAGCCATGAATGCTGTGAGACATTAGAGAGGCCAGGCTTAACAGCACCTCAGTGTTCAGGCTCTCTGTGACAGAGCTACTGTCTCTCTGTCCTTTGCTTTCTACAGTTAGATTCAGTTTTGGGGAAATGCCTTCCTGTGGCTCTCTGACTCCATTTTAGTTAAAAATATTTAAAAAACTAAGCTCAAGTTGTCCTGAAAAGATGTCAGGATAAAGCTTGACGGGGAGCAGAATCAGGGTCTCTTCCCATGCCAGCTGGCAGCCCTGGGGGTGAACCCTGCTGTGGGTGCTGATCCTCACCCAGGCATGGACACAAGGCAGCCTCCAGCCCTGTGATCCAAGAGGACACAGCTTGAGACCCCCCAAAAAAGAAGAGCTTAGGCAAGGGAGGGCAGAAGGCTCTAAGCGTGGGACAAGACAGCCCAGAAAGCGTTCCGGAGGCTTTCCTTCCTCTGAGTACCCCCCATCCAAGGACATGGAGCCTCTCCAGAACAAGAAGGGTCCCTGACTACCTGAAAGCATGCTAAAAGAGCTTTACTGCCTGTACCTGCCCCACAGGAAACCCAAAACAAGAGATGCAGGATTCACTCAGAACTCTCCTGGCTCCAGATGTTGCAAAGACTGGGCAATACACAAATCTGTGTCCTCAGGCTGCCAATTAGCCTTCAAGACCCCTGACGGCCACGTAAGCTCATGTCTTGCCCTCTTTCTCTTTCTGAATTTATGCTGATAATACTTGGCACACAAAAGACAGTCTGAGCCACACAGTAAAACAGCACCAGCTTGTCTGAAGCAGGCTCTGTGTAGGATGCAGAGCAGCCAGAAAAGATCCTCCAGCCACCCACCTGTACAGGTGCTGACCGGCTGCTTGGTACAGAGACCCTGCAATGAAATGCAGCACCTATGAAAAGAGCTTTTCTCTGTTCAAGCTCTGCTGAATGATGAGGGAATTTCCTCCCTGAAGGGTTCTGCTCCTGTGTTAGCTGCTGCCATTAGCTTCTAACAAAGACAGAGATCTTTAACCCCTAAAATGTGCTACACAGCAGTCACGTGTGCAAAGCTGGACTGCCAGATCCTACAGATTTATTAAAAGGATTCTGAGAATCCTTTTTTCCTTTTCTAATGACTCATACCACTCTATATCACACAGCTCAGAATCCTTTTAGCATGGACATTCTGACCAGAGACCAGATTCAGAACTGAGCTCAAATAACTCTGAGAAATGTGCACAGAGTCCAAGAGCTGGAGTACTACGTATGGAGAAAATGCATTTAAGGCAATGCTCCTGGCACTCTGTGCTGCTAGAAGAGCACATGCATTTTTTTTGCAGCCGTTACAAACATGCATAGAAAATCAGAGTAACTCTTACCTTGCAAGAGACACTGGTGTGCTAGAATTTCAGAGCAATTATTATGCCATGGATACAAATCCTCTAGGACTGTATATCTTAATGATGGTTTCGAAAGGGCTTCTATGAACTGAGCTTCTGGCAGTCTGCCCTTAGTCTTTGCTGCACAGTTTCCTGTAATGTTGTCAAACACTATCCCGCTACAGCTTAACAAATAGAAAGGTGGCCTTAATTAGCATCTGTAGTTCCATGATGTACAAGGCACCCTGCAGGATAACTTTCTTTTTTCTGCAGACATGGAAAATGTACAGTTAATGTACAGTCACTCCAAGTATTCCTTCTCTGTCTCTCTAGGATGCCATTTTGCAGTGTACAAGTATAATTAAAGACAATGCATGGCAGAGAGACAAATCACACCTCTCCCAAACGATTGCCAGGATAAGCAACTGTTATGTTAGTGAGTCCATTGGATTGAAACAATAGGGGCTGTTACAGACAAGCTTCCAGATTTTACAATATGCAGATAGGAAGGAAAAATAGATATTATTATCTTTGAAAAAGAAATAACACATATTAAAGCTAGAAAAAGCTGCCTAACTAGCACGAGATGGAAATCTGGGGTCCTAAGGAAGAACAAGCAATTGTACCTAGAAGCATGAACAGTAAGAAGAAGAAACAGGTAAGAAAAAACAAGGATAGTTGAAACTATAGTTAAATTAAGAATTGTATCAGACATGAGATCCTGTTATGGGTCTGTTTTGATCTCTGAGCAATGAATGCACACGTGAGACTATATGACTGCGAGTGAATGCATTGTATGTGCAGCAGGCTGTGCACAGTGCACTGGTATGACTTCAGCAAAGCAAAGATGTCAAGCACCGAACACCTGCAAACACAAAAACACCAGCTTCTCAGGGTCATCCCACAAAACAATGGAGAATATTGAAGTCAGGTTATGCTCTGATTTGAACTAGCTAAAAGCACGTTTTGGCTCAGTGAAATGTAGGGAGAATACTGAAAGCAGAAGACTTTGCAATGGCCAAGACAGAAACTGCTGAAGCAAAATGTTTGTTAAGGAAAAGAGGTTCTGGATTACAAAAAAAATAATAAAGTAACTTCAGAAATGTGGACTTACCAAAGAGGTATCTGCTCCTCAGCTCAGTCCCTGGTCACCGTCCTCAGCCTGCTCACACGCTCAATTAACATCAGCAGCAATCTGGCTGCTTGTTTCTATGGAGTTTTGAGATGCTGATCCCTGACTATGCATGAGGCTACTGCAGCTGCTCTGGCAGAGGCTCAGAGGTCCGCAAAAAAACCTACAAACGATCAGCTTCCGTGTGCTGCTTCAGGAATGAGTCAACTCACAGCAATTAGGCAGATGCAAAGCTGCATCTATGCAGAGAGGTATCTACAATGCACCTAAACACACACAGACGCTCCACGCTGCCCTGTAAGTGCATTTTATTTATTAAGATCTCCACAGAACATAGCCAGAGGTGGCTGTAGAGTCATAGATCCACACACACAGTATGTAAGGAGAGATACAAATTCGTAGGCAGGCTATATAACCCATTTTTCCTAGACTTACGCTGCTGGTTTTAATCTCATTTTAATAGTCTTGCAAACCTTCCTCTGGTAGCAAGGTTTGAACCTGACACCTTCAGGACCAGAAGGCAAACCTGTTTTACTTGAGCTAAAGAGCAAATCTGCTGTGCTGAGCTCTAGCTGGTTCTTTTCCTGCTGGTGGATCAGATGCTTGCAGAGAAAGGCAAGATCCATTTTGCAAGTGCATTACTCCATCATAAGAAAGATCTTTGCCCCAAGGTTTCCCTCTGGAAACACAAACTTCAGTGATTAGTATTAACTTTGACTGGGTGGCTTTAAATGTGTTTACTGTTACATTTACTTAAAATAGACTTGAATGGTTATTCCAAAAACTGTGTTATTACAGCTGGTAAGTAAATTCAAGACTTGTTCATATTTCATAGGTGGTGGCTGTAGGCACCCCATATCAGTGAATGGGCACATCATCAATTTTCCCATTAGTCAAATTACCCTATCAAGGGAATTTTTTTTTTTTTGCCCTAGAAACATACTCCAGAAGCAATTTCTCCATATAAAAGTGATCTTTCCACATAAACATTGCTGCAACGAAGAAAAACCACACCGCTATTGCACAAAAATTCACCGCTTTCTCTGCCTGCAGCAAGAATACTTATGTACTTGTGAGTTTAACATTTTTATACTATTTGTGAAGTGCCAGGAGGGTGTTCAGCACTGTACAAGATGTACTGCCTGCATCATGAAGTTTAAAAAGAACAGTTCACACAGAGGGCAAAACACTAAATGTGCCCTGAATTATTGTGGCATTAGTGGACAGAAGGACAGTTGACAAAGCGCCAGCAAACAGAAATTATCATTAAGTCTCTCCTTGTTTTGCATTTTCCCCAGCTGTTCTTTTCCTTCCATTCACTCAGCTTTCACAGCCTGTGCTAGGAAAGCATTAGAGCACTTAGCTGGGGTGAATCAGTGCATGAGGAAGGGTTTGAGGAGGGTACACAGACTGTGCCGAGATCAGCAGGGACTGCTGTGCACACAGTCCTATAGTGACTTTCTGAGTGAAAACTGCAACACCTCTGCACAGCATCCATTGTATCCTGTACTTGTTCTACAGGGCAGTAAATCTTTTTACAAACTGAGGAGCTGAGGAATAAAAACACCCTAACTTATGTTATTTAAAAAAATAGCAATACAGTTGTGCTAGAGATAGAAACCAAACCCAGAGGTTTGCTCCAGGATGTGCTCTGATCCTGATGTAAATTCCCTCCCATACCCATGCACTGTCCTTCAAAGTCAGCAAACACTGCTCGCCACAGGCTCCAGTCACACTCCACCACCTCTGCATGTTCCTTTCAGAATGATCCTTTTGTTTTAAATCTCTCTGTGCAGTCAACCTCCCACCTTCTGTAACATCCCCTGCCTGGCACAACCTCCAGGTCTGGCTGTCAGCCTCTGTCCACAGCCAGACCTGGCACCGTGCGCCCGCGGGGAGCAGGACCTGCTTCAGATGAGTGCTGGGAGTGAGTCAGTAACAGCTCAAACAGAGCAACAACCTGACCATGCAGACAAGCACACAGCACACTTCATGGTGGTGAGGGCTGTGCAGGGCATGATGCAATGCCTGGTACCCAAGGATGCTGACAGGCTGGAGTCGAGCTGCCCACAGCAAGGACCATGGGCTTTGTAGCCCTGGGAGCAGCGCTGGGCAGGAGCAGCCAGGAGAGTGCTCGCTCCAACACAGAAGCTCCCAGCAGGCCCTGGGGAGCAGGATTTGGCACCCTGTTTCCCAAAGACTGTGGAGTCTGTTGCTGTCCAACAAGCAGCTCCACTCCCATGGGCAGAGGGACCTGGTGACACGGGGGTGGCTCACTGTGCACAGCACAGCACTCCTGTGGGACTCCAGCAGCCTGGTCTCCCCCACATCCTCAGTGACCTTTGCCCTCCAGTAGGACTTGTCCACAAATTCTCTCAGGTATATCCTAGAGTACTCTCTGCACCTCCAGGGCAGAGAAGTGATGTATCCATTTACTTAAGGTGTACCGCTGTAAATGACGTCCCCATGTCACAGGCGCTTCCACCATCTACAGCTTATGCCTGTGTACTAGTGACGCTCGCAGCATCACTGCACAACAGCTGAGGACTGGCAGGGAAGAGAGCGATCATATGGGGTGAGCTACAGGGGAGGATTTTAGATAGATTTTAGCAACAAAAAGATGCTGCATCTTGCTCCATCTCAGGGACCACTGCCAAGAGATCAGTTCTATTCCTGGCACCGCCACAGGCCAAACTGCAGGCAAAGCTCACCCTTGTGTATCCACTGACGCATCGACACCAAAACCTTCCTCCTCCCAATACCTTATTTTTCTGACATGCTTAGCTGCTGGATTACTAGCCAGCAGCAGCAGCCTGAAATGCTCCTTTTTTGGATGCATGGTAATGTATGGCACACCAAAGAAATGCTGCAGCTTTATTTCTCTTAGTGACTTTATGTAGGAAAATCAGCTGTTACATAACCTGAAGTACAGAGAGTGGAGGAGCATCTACTTTACACACAATAGTTCTTTCCACATTCAATCCAAAATGTTGGTTTTTCTTCTTTTTTTAAAAAAGTCACTGCATAAATCCATACTTCAACATATTCTTACAACAACTGCCCAGTTAGATTTCTATGTTGGGTTGAGTTTTGGTTTTGTTTTTTAACACTGTCAGATGCAGTTCAAGGAAGCTAGTGATGCCTGGCTAATTTCTTTGCAGCTCCACAGCATCACCAGAAAATACTGCTCTCCATCAATACAGGAAACATCAGAAAAAAAGCCACCTCTCAGGACTAATGGTAAGCAGAGCTGTGCAGAAGCAGCCCTGACCCCCAGCTTTGGTAGCACTGGAGAGCTTCCATCTGCCAGCTCACAAACACTGCAGACTTCATCAAGATACATGACAAGCCATGCTGTTTCAGGCATCAGCTAATAGATTTATCTAAGAGGTAATAAACTGACAGAGAAGCTGTTGTCTTCACATGTTGATGACAAACAAATAGGGCAAATTTTACCCTAGCAAACTTTGCATCCAGGCTGCCGACGCTGTGTTGTCCAGCATAGGCACCCTCAGGCAGGACCCAGTGCTCAGCAAGTGTTGTTGGTGCAGATACAGGACCTGTCTCAGAGCCACATCGCTGCTTGTCTTTACACAAACTCACTTTTTATTTGCATCTCTTCATGAGGAAGGACTCAACAGATCTGAACACAGGACTCCAGGTAGCCGATAGCAAATTTGCTTAATGTAAGTCTACAGTGTTAAGATGGATAAAGCATAAATGCAGATAATTAGATAAACATCCAGATATTAACGGGAACGGTATCTTAACCGCTGTAACTGTTACATTAGTTAACACTTAATGTAAACAGGTTTGTTTCCCTTGCTGGAGCAGTTTTACACCCAGGCATTTGAGAAATGTTAGCAGCCATTGGCCCAAACGGTGTCCTCAGTGCTGCCTAGACAAAGGAAGTGGCCCACTTGTGCAGGGCAGAGACAACGGTAACAGTTGTTAATGCAACCAGTGCAAACAGCCCTGCATGACTTGCCCAGGGCACTATGGTAGAAGCTGATGCTTAAGGGAGAGAGCAGAGCAGACATTTGACATGTCAACGACATATAATGATGTGATTGTGACCTGAAAATGAGGTCCTGAGCAGGCTGTACAAAAAAATGCCAGTCTTCTGTGTAAGGACAGACGAACAAGAGCAGCACAGGTATTCCTACTGTACAGTCAGGAAAACGTTCATTTCAGTACCAAGGTAACCAATTACAAAGCAATGCAGATTTGCAACAGAGAAAATAGCTGCACTGGATGCAATGCATAGGGACAGTACCAGCAGAGGCCTTCAGAACAAGCAAGTATAAAGCAAAGTCATTTTAAGACAACAATTACATTACAGGCAAAGTGGGATGTGAAAGGACGGTGTTAGGCTGCATATACTGGCAATGAGTGGTGGAAGCACCACCACAAGCAAGTGGATGGCATAAGCCCAGCAAAAGCAGAGAACTACCATTGTGTCCTGGGCGCCAGTCACATCTTAGCACAAGATTCTGCCAGAGAAAGGCAGGAGAAACTGAAGCAAGATGACACAGAAAACCTTGGACAGGGATTGTTTACTGCACCAGGACTCTGTACAGGTGTCCTCAGAAAGAAGAAAAGTTTCTGAAAACTTATCCTGTGGAATCAGGCTGGATTGGTAGATCATTGTCTACAGACACCTTAGAAGAACCACCCTACACAAATGTTCTAATACATGAAGAACTTACAGTGTACTATCAGTAATGCTAAAAAGCTTGACATTTTGGGTTTTGCTCTTTCAGCATGTGACCCTGGGACATAAGCTCCCCCACCAATGCCTTCTGAAGCTACAGCAGCAGATGACCACTCTGAAACAAGATGCCGTGAGCACAAGTGTACAGAAAATCAACCACCTTGCAAAGAAGAAACACCCCTTTGCTCTTAGTGCTGTGTGCTTGCCCTGATCCATCACTGACACACCCGTGTGTCTCCCTAGCTTTACAAGCTGTTGAGGAACAACTCCAGGCGGTTCTTAGGGGAAAAACAACTACATCAACAACAAAAACCAATCCCAACATGAAAGTACACTAAGATCCCTCAGTAGTGAACAATAATCCATGCAAGTCTCTCCTTTCCTCAAACTGGGATAACAGCAATCAGTTCCTGTCATCTCAGTTACTTAAACAGGCTTTTTACAGCTTTTTGTTTTATACAGGACAGGAGTCTATGTTTTTTTTAAAAAATAATGAACTTTTATAAAACCTTTATCTCATTAAGCACCTCCTCATCAGCTTCCAACACCCCATCTGTCCCCTCTGTCCCCATCAGGCCGCACCATTTCACATCAAGGGGGGAGGTAGTACTGGCACCCAAAACTTCACAGTGTAAAAGAAAGTAGCCACAGAGCGATGTGTGCCGAGACCAGCCCCGGGGCACAACGCGGGGCCGGCCAGCACCCCTCCCCTGCCAGTCCTCCTGCCGGGGCGGTCCCGGGCACCGCTCGAGCAGACAGAACCAGACTACTGTACCTGTCTCGGAGATAATCAGGCTCTGGTCGGAAGGCAGCAGGAGGAACTCCCTGCACGTGTCCAGGTCCAGGCTGGGCAGGCTCTTCTTGCGGCAGAGCTCGGTGAGGATGCGGATTGCCTTCCGACAGCGGCTGGCATCCCTGGCACCGCTCATCTCCCACACCGCATCCTCCGCTGGCCCCTCTGCTCTCTAAGAAAGTCCAACTAGGAAAAGAGAGTGTGTTTGATTTTAATCACACAGACTCCGGCTGGTTCCACCTTCTGCCGGGGCAGCACCCTGAGAGACACGCTGTGCCGGCCCGTGCTCCAGCCCCACAGATCCTCCTCGGTGTTCAGAGCTGGGAGCACTCCGGCTTGCTGCAGTCCTGCCAGTGCTCCTGGTGCCCTATTGCCTCTGAGATCAGAGAGCTGTTTACTGCCAAGGCGTGTTCCAGACAAAGAACCTCCTACCAAATTCGGTTTCATACCTTCTGCTGCAGCCCAGATAATGATTTTTAACCCTTTAATTGCTGCCCCCTTTTCCATTCTTCAGGTGCAGTTTCAAAACCCAGCCTCAGAGCAATTCTGTAAAAAACTGAATGTGAGAATCGTCTGGCTGAGGCCAGCACATCATCAGACAAGAGAAACAAGAGCGCTCTCATGAACACTGCACAAACTACTTACAACTGCCAAAGGCAACATAAGAAAAGCAGCAGGTTTTATCGATTTGTTTGTACTGGTCCTAACACAACAGACTGCAGATGGCAATGAAGATTGAGCATGCCATTGTATTTCATAATTGGATTTTTCTTTTTTTAATATTATCTTCTGCTGTATTTTTTTTATTCCTATTGTAATTTGACCGACAGGTCACGCTACATGACAGAGCTACACTTTTGAACAGAGAACATATTTGACAGGCATGGGAAAAGAACTGATTGTATAACAGGCAATTAAAGTTACATACAGCAGAATGATTTTTTGCAGCTTGTGGAGCAGAGAAGCTAGTACAAGTATAATGAGCATACTGGAGAGCCAGGGCTAAAGCTCCTCAGGTCCCTCAGCCCCACATCACAACAGAGCATGTTTATATTCATGCCACTGTGCTTATTTTTTCTGTTAATTACTTGGTGAAGCATTTTGAGTTATCACATGACATGAGCCATTGGAGTTACACAAGCTCCCAGCACAACACCAAGCTTCCCTGGAGCACGGGTCCTCTAAAAAGCCTCCAGCCCAGCCATGCAGGCTACTGCAAGGCAGCAAAGGTCCCCAGAAGCTCTGCATCTGAATATCCACGGTGGGAGCTCCAGGAGCTACCTCAGGTGCCTCTTGTGCTGCCTCCTCCTGCCTGGGCCCTGCCCACTTCTGCTGTCCTGGACCAGCCTGTGTGCAGCAGGGGCCAGCATCAGGAGACTGGTGTAACCCCAGTGCTGCCCCACACCTCTCCCACAGGTCAGCACAACTGAAGTGCCCTTCCACTTTGCTGCAGCAGTACTGGGGCTGCCAGCCCCCAATCAGCCCTGAGCTCCCACCTCCTTGCTGGCCAAACTGTAAATTCACCAGCTGTTGGGTTAGTGACTCACTCCCAGCACAACAGGCCTGTGTAGCAGCCAGGTGCATGCCCAGGCCACACAGTTAAAGGCACAGCTCCAACCCCCCTGTGCAGCTGCAAACAGGACCCTTCTGGTCACACTAGTCCTTCCTGCCTCCTTGCCAGACCAATGTGTTTTGGACACCTTACCACTGTTAGCTGAGCACAAGCTTCTGCCACAGTGCTTTATCCAGCGTGGCAACCTCTGTCTGGCAAGAGAACTTACCTACTAAGCACTGCTCCTCCCAAAAACTTTTGTTGCCAAGCCAGCATGAATGAAATCTTTTATTAACACAGCAATATCCTAAAACTGGTCACAAAGATACTTTTAATTAGACACTGCCACCTCCCAGTCAGTGCTGTGTAGACTTCTGCTGCAAATAGTTTGAGGCATACCTGCAGTTTAGGAAGTACTTCTAAAAGTGTTTACCACACACAAGCAAACACCAACATCACCAGCTGTTTGCTGGCAGCACCACAGCTTGCAAAGGTCTATGTTTACTGAGTAGAGCTTCTAGACTTCCAAGGCTGGAAGCTAAACCAGTAATTAGCCAGAAGTTCAAGCTCAGGTGTAGACTGTATTACATTTATCACTGGATGTTTTGAGTTGGAAGGGATCTTAAGGATCATCTAGTTCCAACCTCCTGCCATGTAGAGGGACACGTCTCACTAGAGCAGATTGCTCAGAGCCCCATCCAACCTGGCCTTGAACATTTCCACTGATGGAGCATCCACAACCTCTTTGGGCAATCTGTTCCAGTGCCTCACCACCTTCCAAGTGAGTAACTCTATCTAACTCCAGGTCTTTCAGTTTAAAGCCATTGCCCCTCATCCTATCACTACATACCCTCCTAAAAAGTGCTTCCCCATCTTTCCTGCAGTCCTTCTTTAGATACTAGAAGCCCACAATAAGGTATCCCCTGAGCCTTTTCTTCTCCATGTTGAGCAACCTAAACTCTCAGGTCACATTAATGGGCCTCTTCTGGACTCAGTCAGGCTGGTCGACATCTTTCCTGTGCTGAGGATTCCAGAGCTGACCACAGTGTGTCTCAGATGATGCTTCATACGAGCTATTTGCAGCAAGCCTGCACCTTCCAGCACCACTGCAGCAGTGGGTGCTGTCCAAGGAAGGAGCTGCCCAGGACCTGGTGGAGGAGCAACACCTCGTCTCTATTTCTCCTCTCATTGCCTTCTCTGGGGCCCCTGTGGCCCAGACCCCCAAAATTCAGGTACAGTGAGAGAGAAGGGGCTGCAAGTGAGCCACTGGCTGATGATACCGTCCCCATGCCTCCCCAGCACAGCAACACTTTTCACCTAAGCAACCAAAACTGGCACCAAGGGAGGAATTCCTGGAACACATCAGTGAAGTATTGCATTTGAAATTTGAATTCACTTTAAAGGGATTTCAACAGACAAAAAAACCTCAAACAAATCCTTAGAAAAAGGTTAATGTCCAATTGAGAGTTTGTAACATAGAAATCAATAATAAAATTTAATTATTTGGAAAAAAGCTAATTTTATTTCAAAGGTAATACCAAGAACTTTTTACTTTTAAATCTAAAGTCACCTTGGGTCAGTTATGCACCTTCATTTACATATCACAGGATACCAGGCTTGCTGGGGAGCATCCTGTTTGCAGCCTGCGCCAGACTGAATTTGTATGTGGATGCCAAATTTCTCCTGTAAGCCGTTTCTACCTTCCAGCATGAACAGCAGAGGCAAGTGCCCCCCACCTCTACCAGAGCTGATGATCTCTGGAGGGGTTCAGCAGCTTTGTCTCGCCCGCATCCACCCTGGCATTTTGGACTTCCCATGTCTAACGAGCCCTCCCCCGAAGCGGCATTCGCATGGCATTTAGGCAAGCGTGGCATGCCTTCCTCTCACATTTATCTTCTCCCTGCACAGTGGCCTGATGTTACATTGGGAGAGGCAGAGCTAACAGTTAAATAGAAAAGGCTGCATCTGTAGCTAGTCCAAAAGGACTTCGAGTTGAATAAATGTTAGGGGAAAATGGCTTGACAGGCTTGGATTACACAGAGAAATACATTACCTGCAAAAAAGCAGCTCTTGAGTTACCTTTGAAATAAAGGCCAGACAAGACCACAAAATGAATGAAAAAAATGGCTATAGTTTGCATCAGAGCACCGCACGTACTACCCAGTGCTGAGACTGAAAGCAGTAAAATTCCTAATAACCTGAGAGTGAGCAGGTTGAGAAAGGATGATAATTTTCCCTTCAGTAAAGCAGAAGACAAGTACCAAAGACAGTATTACCACAAACATTTGAGGAACTAGGCAGTTTGGTAGCACACTCCAACTGCATTAATGAGAGTATGTTCAACATGTATCTAATTTTATCTAGTTTATGTCTGGAGCCTGAACATGGCTAACTATATGTACAAACTTTTTTTTTCTATTTAGCATATCTGGTGACTCCTATGGGAATGTGTGACACTAAGGTAGAGTCACAAATATATTTGTCCAGCTGATGCAGAATATCATATTCATTTAATTTGGTTTAGGATCTATTTGAAGCCTGCTTTTTTTTTTTTTTCTTTTTTTTTTTTTTTTAATTAATAACCAAGTCTAGAGAGGAGCAGCATTTATTTATGCCACTTCTAACTAATACTATGATATTGTTTAGTCTCCCAGTTAATATGATAATTGGAAACAGCTCAAAAATTACTCAGAACTTCTTGCCAGGAAAAACGATGCTGGATTCTTTGGCAGCATCCGTGTGCCATCTGTGTGTCAGTGTAACAGGCACTGCTGTGCACCTTCAGGCACGGCTCTGAGGTGCAGAACTTCTGTGGTGGCTGACAGTGTGCAAGTGGCGAGCAGAATCAGCATCCTCACCTGATCTCTGTGCACAGAGGGCAGGAGATTACCCTGCTTGTCATAATGAAGACAGAGCTTTAGGAATTAGTTTCAACCCAATACTAGTAGCAAGAATTGAGCTCAAACTAACTTTAGAAAAATATATTTAAACAAGCTGTGCATTAAGTATTAAATCTGTACAGGACCATGTGTGGTATAGAGCTGCCAGCCAGCAGTAAGCTCCTGTCTCTGCCCCCAGGAGCGTGTGGAGCAGCCAGAGCTTTGCATTTCTGCTGGTAACAGCATAGCAGAAAAAAAAAAAAGCACCTCTCACAGTGGAGAGTTGTCAGGCAGAGTTGTGTTTTCCCCAAAGAGCAATGATTTACAGTGTTTTGCACAAAAAGCACATATTGCTCCTCTGTTCATCTCCAGCAGAAACATTCACCAGCACAAAGGTCTCCAGCACCCTGGTCCCTCACACTGCTTAGTGATAAAACTCACCAAGGCTCCACTACTGCACAAAGCAATGCTAGAAAAACAAAGGAGATGCTGTTCCCTGCCTTGTGGGTACCTGGTCTCTCCTGGTCACACGGTGGCTGCTCATGCCCTGTACAGGCTTTCTTGGGAGCAGTTACTCAATTCTAGACACATTTCCTTGAATATTCCTGGCAACACAAGAAGAAATGAAGGAAGACTAATCTTGATTTTGCAGCCAAAAGTGACAGACCCCAGACTGCACTGCAAGCAAACCCTGAGATGAGAAGCTCAAAGATAAACAATTTGTTCACTTCCTCAGTACAGCACACAATGAACCTGCACAGCAAAAAGGCCACTGCAGCAAGGGGTAAGCAGGACCTGCAGCAAGCTCCTGTCCTTAAATGTCAGCAAGATGCTGCTCTGTAGTGTCAGCTTGCTTGGTTTAATGGCAAGAAAATGTGGCTTGATGTCCTGAAAAGCACTGATTCCAAGAGGCATTGCAGTTTCTTGAGCAAAAAACTGGACACTGAAGACAGACTTCTCTGAAGTTGAGTGCATCCAGGCGAAAAACTTTCTAGGGGCAGGATTACCACCAAAAGATGTTTTCTGGTGATGGGACTTCTGAAATTTATTGACCTGGAATCTCTGCATATCCTCAAGGTGAACAGTCATGGCATGACTTGGCAGGGCTGGAAGCTCTAAACAGCCATTTCTGCTCCAGCAGCACCAGATAGCTGAAAGACATCAGATGAGATTGTATCAGAGAGATGTGCTTGTGAGTGTTGCAGCTATCAGTTGTGCCCAAAATCCATTAGCTAAATAGCTTGGGAAACTGTGACCTTCTATTCTCCAAGCACCTGCCTTTAACACAAGGTACAATCTCAATAAAATTAATGAATTGAGAGCCCAGGGCCCATGCTGGGGTACCTGCCTGGGGACTTGACACCTTGGTTGCATCCAAACAAGGTGGCTGTGCGAGGCACAAGCCTCATGCACACAGTCCCAGTGGCACACGCTGCCACAAAGGCCTGTCAGCCCTCGGTCAGTTTGACAAGCTAGGGTTATTTAGGACCTATATTTCATGAAGGTTATAGGCTGCTATATTCCTGTGAGGCAATACCATGTTCAGGCAACAAATCCTGTTCAGGCAACAGAATTTGTTGCCTGAACATGGTATTGCCTCACAGGAATGAGTGTTAGGCTGGGATTAGATCCATTTCGGTTCCTGAACCTAATTTATGGAGTTAGTCACTATCTCCCCCTGGGTCAAAACAATGTCTCTATAATGCTGCGAAAACCCAAAAATGTGGCTATTTCTGGTACACAGCTATTAGAAGGATTAAGCTGGCCTTTGCATAAACATTAAGGACAGGTGTTACATCCCTCTTCTGAGAACAGATGAAAAACCGCTGCTTTAGGGTCTCTTTTCAACGCTCTGTGCCATGGACACTATCATCAGTACCACTGAATAATTTACTTTAAAAAGATTGCACTTTCCTTGAGGGTGAATACAATGTTGGTGTCAGAACCCAGAAGATGGGTTACAGTTTGTCTTCAGTAATCCTAGAATCCTTTAAGTTGGAAGA
>NW_008619990.1:0-15455 GCF_000691845.1 Merops nubicus | reverse complement strand
CCCCCCCCGGCTGGAAACCGCCTCCCGCCGTCGTGTTCCACACAGTGTGTGTTCCCCGTTTCTCAGGCCTGTTGAGGTGTTTTCTCCAAACCGCTCAAGTTTCCCGATACCCATCCGAAACGGCTCCGCTTTCACCCAGCCTCCTGATTTTATGGCGTTTTTCGCCGTTCTCCCATGAGCAGAGGCAATGGGGGAGGCCGGCGCCTCTCGAGGCCCCCCTTCTGTAGGACTTCTCACAAGGGTGTCACCAAGTGGCACTGCCCCCCTCCGAGAGAGCGGCCTTCGGGCCTCGGTGTTGCCGTTTCTCTGAAAAATGAGGTAGTGTGAAACGCTACAAGGAGGAAGAGAGATGCCAGGGACAGCCCACAGGAATGTGGGAAAGGAGGACACGCTGTGGAAGGGAACAGGCAGGAGTTGATGGAGTTGGAGACAACCTGGCGCTCCGGTGCAGGCTGGTGAGGCACAAAGTGGCCAAAAGTATTGGCTCCTTCTGAGCCCTGATCTCAAGTGGGGTATCTAAGGCATCGTCTCATTGGTTTCTAAGGGGCCTGGAGGAATGACTGAGAATTGTGGAGTCAAAGTTGGCTGCTTCTGATGTTCTGAAGAATTAAGAGTACACAGGACATGCAGCAGCTTGACTCATCAGTTTCCGATGGAGAAAAGGAATGAGAAACACGGGAGATCAGTATCAGAAAATGGATGATGTTCACACTTGTGGAACAGTAAGTTCATATTCACCAAATGATCAGGCAAAACATGTAATGTTTATGGATTTCAGGCTACTGGATATGAAAACCTGAAGAGCTACAGTGGACGCTGCAATAAAAAATTTAGATAACTTGGTGACGTTTACAATGAGAATTTAGTCGGGAGTGGTTTAAGCCTTGAGAGTTTTATGAAATGCAGCTGAGAGGCATGAAGTTTTGAGCTTTAGCCAAAGTTTGAGTACTGGTGGAACTGGATTTTTAAGTAAAAGCCCCAAGAAATGAAGTACACAAAAATGTAGTTGGTGTGAGGCCAGGAGTGAGTTCTACTGTGTTGGGGGGCAGAATTTGTTAGTACCTGCAGGACACAGTGGTTGTAGATGGCAACAACTGGGGTGGAGATAATTGGCAACATAAGGGTGAGAGTTTCTGGTAGGCTATGACTGAGAAATAATTGTCTTTTGTTAGTTGGACTGAGCAATTCAAAGTCCCAGAGACTGACATACTCATACTGCTGTGACTCATGCCCCCTTGCATGAGAAAAATGAAAGGAAGGAGAAACAAATTCAATTTCTACATTGAAATAGACCTTGCCTTCAGATAGCAAACTTAAACATTTTGCTGGCTTTGCGTATTGAATATTCTTCCATTAAGAAGTTTTAGATAGCTGTGTTAAGTGGGTATAATTCCTGCCTGTTGTATGTATGAGGGTTTCTTGGTTTTCCTTTCCTCTTTTTCCGTCATGTCCTAGATCTTCTTGTGTATGACAAACATGCTCATTACCTGTCAGGCAAGGAGCACTTAATCAGTGTTTACCCAGGACAGAGGTTACAGCAATGCTTTGCTCATTTAATTTTAAGAGGGTTTTTTAGACAGCTTTTTTCCTCTGTGAATTACCATGTTATGTTTTGAATGGATACCATTTTATCCCGTTTATAATGGGCAAGGACACTCAATTAGGAATGTCATTTTGCCATCTTCTCTCTGAGCTGAAAAGCTTCAGCATTAAGGTCTAGCAGAAAATTCTACTCAAGCATGTACAGTTATCCAACCTGCTCTAACTCCCGTCATCCACCATCAAGCCAGAAGTAAGATAGGTATTTTCTGTTGCAGTACGTAACTTCTGCATCTTGATGTGGAAGATATCTATTGTCACATTATTTTAAATTTGAGATGTGCATGATTTGGGCAACCCTTTCATTTGCGTGGAAGTTAATATTCTCAAAAACATCTGAGCTGAAGTACCACATGACAGACCCATCAAAGCTCTTTATGAATTACCCAAGTTCAAAACCTATGTAGAGCACTTTTTAATTAAAGCACAGTAAACATCCTTTCAACCTCATAAAACAATGAGACCAACGTGCCCCCAAAACTTTAATGTTCTGTGAAAGTTTGGGGCTTTTTTGCTGTCTGTGCAGACTTAAGCATTGTTTTTCTTTCAATACTTTGTCCTGATAACTTGGGAAATGTTTGACTGGAGCTTTAGTTTACAGTGCTTAATATGTTTTTGATGTTCTGCAATACTGTCTAATTTTAATAAAGTTATGACAGTATAATGTTTTGTTGCATTTCTTAAGGTATGGATGTTTTAAGTATTATCCATACCAAGTAAGAATTTATTTACTTGCTTGTTTAGCTACAGAAAGCTGATGCAAGGAGGATATAAGAGAGCTGTACATTAGCTCTGTTTCTTATCAGTTATTTCACATTGTAGTGCATGTGTATTCACATTTGAATGTCAACACAAGTTCTTAGAAAATACTCATAACTAACATTTTGAAATGATCGTTTTTGGATTCTGCTCATTTCTGTAGTTAATGAAACCAGATTTTTCTGGTAATTTTTCATTTCTGTCTTTCCCCTTTTTGCCTTGGCTTTTGTTTCAGATGAGAGAAAAAGATACTGTGTGCAAAGACATACATAGCAACAAATTCTAATGTAGCTGTTTTAATTATGGATATTTACTGTTCTGAGGGTTGCCTGCCATTCATTTTCCTCACTAGCAAACGTGAGGGAAAAGAAGTGTCCTGAAGGTCAACACTTAACTTTTTCAACCACATTTGTTATAAACAGGATCTAGTTATGTAGAGGTTCAGTTAGCTTGAGAAAAAATAATTAAGAAGTAATTGATGGTGGCCCCAAGATCTAAACAATCAGAACTTCTTTACTGGAAATTATTTCTGCATGATTTTTTCAACTGATGCTTTTTGAAGGCCATAAAATGAAATAAAAAGAAAAAAAATAGGATGTGGCATTAGATCTGCATGTAGTCCAGAAAGCCTAAATGGAAAAATACATGACTAGAGTAGTAAGATAGAGATGAATCAATGTAGAACATGTTACAATTAAAATACTATGGAAATGGAAATAGATAACGTGATCCACAAAGCCAAGCTTAAATTTCTGTTTAAAGCATAGACCTTCTCTTTATACTCAGATGAATTGGCTTGAGTGGGATGATACAGAGATCTGGCGAAGTAATTCTTCATATTACATCATAGGCAGATAAAAACTAAGACAAAAATCAGAAGTCATTTTTAAAATAACTGGAAGAAATATTAAAAGTAGAAATTTCTAATCCAGCAAATAAGTGTTAGTGGTTCAGCTGAATAAAATACTTGTGAAAGATGTAATATTGCCAAGTCTTGCACATTTAGTGATTTTTTTCTCACTGATTTTCCTTATTGAAAATACCCATCATCTTCCATTATGCTAATGGAGGAGGAACAAAAAGTCCTCAAAAAGGACCAGAGTTTTCAGAGTTAATGCTAGTTGAAGTTTATGTTTCTTTTATTATTCTCATCAGAGGAACAATACCTGGGCAATGTAACAGTCACAGGAAAATAAAAATCTTGGAGATGAAGAGCATCAGCTGAAGAACTGGACAAAGTGTTTTACCAAGAACAGTCTTAAGTAGAATGAGAAGAACCCCTTGGTTTCTGGAATTATTCTTAGTCCAGTGTTTAGACTGATAGGGAGATCAGAAGCTGCTTCTTCCCTTCTATTCCACAAAATTAAAAAAGAAAATACATCTTCATACTGAAACTCCAGTGAACACTCATGTGCCTCTAATTTATAAAACTTACAGCTTCTGGTGAGTCTTTGTGTAACTTCCTATTTCTCAAATCATTTTACAGGTAGCTATTTTATTTTCTGGTTTCTACAGTCTTTATTCCACTTCCTTCCACCAATCTGATCTCATTCTGCTCTTTTGTTTCATCTTTACGTATCCAACACTTAAAAACTGTAGTTGATTTCCTCTCTTTAGTATGCCTTGTCATATTCTTGCCTTCATACAGTAGATGCATTGAGCTCTTTCTTTGTCTTTTTAATTTTTCATTGTCTTCTCTTTGTTTCTTTTTGTTGGATTTTCTTTCTTGACAGGGTTTGACTTGACAGCTTTTGGGCACGGCCTGGCTCTGGAAGATCTTTAGTCACATTCCTATGCTGTTGCTTTGACAGGTGGGACTTGAAAGCTTTTGTCTGCAAGACTGTTAAGATTTACACGTGCAAGCTCCAATGACTCTGCATCTTTAGCCTTATTAATCTGTAATTTGAGTAAAGAAGCCCAGCACAACTGTCTTAGATAAAAGTGGTCATATGTTGGTCAAGCTTTAGATCTGAATAACGTTTCCCAAAAGCTGCAGAGCCAGTTGATTGAAAAAGGCATCTTGAAAAGGAGTTTACTCCTTTTTTACTCCTTATGTCATTTACTCCATGCCATGTCTAGGTGCCAGGTTACTTTGTAGACTTTTCCTACTGGTCTTTAGTTCTTACCTGCCACTTTTCTTTTAAAACTCTGCTAGGCTGGTGTTAGCACTCTCAGGGGGCCCTGAAGCAGCCACATTGCACTGCAGGCAAAAGATGGCACAGAGCCAGACGTATTATTTTAGCTGTCAGAACATAAGCTATACTCAATTCACATTTTAAAACATTGAAAGCACATGCTAAAAAAACAAAAATATATTTTAACTTAAAAACGAAAATGACTGAAATGAAATTGAATCTGTCACCATAGGCACAGGTCTCAAGGACACGTCTTGGATGATCATTATCTGTCTGTCCTTCTTCAGATTACTTTTTAAATTTACAGCCTGTGCCTTCATGGTTTTTTTCTTCTGCTAAAAACAAGCCTGAGATCATAGCAATGGAAGAGTTTCAGTGGCCTGTAGCCACTCCTAAGTGTATAACCAAATGTTGTTCATAAACAAACTGATTGCATCTTGATAATGGCTGACATACTATAAATACTAGTCAAGTGGTCAAATCTTTAAAAAGTCTTTTAGAATTTGGTACCAAGATAAGAGTCTGTCTGAAATTTGACGTATGGAAGTAACCTAACAATCTGTAATGTTTTACAAATAACAGGGTATATTATACCTACTTTCACTACCTTTTTTTTTTTTCCCCATGACCCATGATGGGAGAAGAGATGTCTTCCCTCTGTGGTTCTGCTTTCAACCATTTCTAACTTGTCTCAGAGGTATATTAGGAAACTAAATGCATGTGTCAGCAGAAAGTGTCACGTATTATCACCTCTCTCCTACTCATTGATTGTAAACTGCAAGCACGAGACATTCTCCATGGAAATATGTTGATTTGTCTCTGGCTGTAGCTGACAGTGAGTCAACAACAGACTCTTTATGTCATCCTTTTCTTAAATCAACAGGGTGTTTTTCTAAATTTGTAGTGCTATTTTTTTAGAAGCAACACAGTCCTTGGAACTGAGAAAAATTAAATGCCACCATGATTAATAGTTTGAAGCCAAACAGTCTATGAGTTTCCCTTGAATAAGTCATGTTGAAAGGAAGTTACTGTATTTTGTGTCTTAAATAATAACAGAAATCTAATTCTGAAATTAATAGATTTTGGGAATTTGCCTGTGATTTTGCCTGATTTTGTTAATTAAGCATGGAACAATATGTCATTTAATTTATATGAATCAACATTTAATTTGTAGAGCTTCTCTTCTGTATGTGGGTTGATAATACACTATCATTAGTCCTCTTACTGATAGTCAGCTGGCCTATGTGCAATAATTTCAGAGGCTTTTAAGACCAACCATTTACTTAAAGTGATTAGGTATCTACTTCTTACATGCTGCTTTTATCTTTAAGTGGGGAAGATGGGGAAAGCTAGCTACATGTTGTAAAGATATCAGAAATCCAAATGTCTCTAGCTTCATTTCTAACACATTTAATATTTGTGAGAATATTAGTAAAGTGATAAGGTTAACTTTATAGGATATCTTTCTTAAGAGAATTTAAATCTCTTAATCAATAGAATTGTTAGACATGTTTTAGTCTCCTACTGAACTGTATGAAACCACCCTTTACCAACAAGCTGCCAAGAAGACAAAAACAATTATTTTTTGCATAGAAATGATTAAAATTAATGTACAATTTTTTCTAAGTTCATAGGATATAACATTTTACATTTTAAGTAATTTTTATGAGAAACAGAAAATACATTAGATCCAACAGACTTAGCAAAAGATTTGTGCTTAATATTCAGCATGCAGATTGCTCTTTAAAAGTCTTCTGACAGAACATCATCTTTTCTTTTAGCCTCCTCCAAACTCTTGATGCTTTCCAGAAAAACAATTGATTTTTTTCTCCAAATTTGGCAGAGGTTTTACACCTTTTTTTTTTTTTTCTCCTTGTTATTGCTTTATGAATGATGTAATTGACTATTATTAAGTCTTTGATACATGTGCAGATGGCTGGGGCAGTAAAAAGTGAAACTTCATAACAGTGTCTAAGGACACTTATTTAGTAAGTTATATAAAGTTAGATTGTTAGGAGAGATGTAAAGGATCTGTGGAACAGATCTGTTCTCAACCAGTTAATTAGAGTGCTAATTAATTAGCAGAAAATAGCTAATGAGAGCAGCACAAAACAAAGCTCAAGATCTCAGCTTTTTTTTTCCCCCCCTCCTTTTTGACTGTATGAATCTCTCTCTGGCCATTTCTGCAGCTGTTTTTGCTAGCACTAACTGCAAGGTGTTTTCTGCCTTCAGTTATTCTCATACAAAACCATGTAGATTGAAGCACAGGTAGACCCTGGTGTCTGCATCATGGAGGAAGTATCACTAGCACAGTTTGGAAAGGTTCTGAAAGGGGAGAGCAGATAAAGCAGGAAAAAAAGATACTGAAGGCAAATGTTGTTACTGAATTATGTTTATAGTGAGAGGGGTAGGCTTGGGCTCCTCCACCCATACCTGTCTACACTGAATGCTTTCAGGTGCCTCACTTCTGAGAGATTCCCCTGTGACAGGAATGGCCACTGAGCACCAGGGCAGCAAGAGCAGTACTCCAAGGTTAAAGGCAAACCAGGAGCTTAGAGCAGCCACAGCAAAGGATGAGCCATGTCCTTGGTGCCAGGGCACAGTCCAGTAGCTCCTGAGCTGCATAAGCAAAGCAGGGAGGTAACAGGAGCAACTCCTATGAATGGTCAGGGGCCAAGGAAAAAAATAGCAAGGCAAGAAGCCAGATCTGAGGTGAATCTGGGAAATCTGCACAACACAGACATGGGGTTGGAGGTACAGCATAGAGCCACCTGAGGCCAAATGGATCTTCTGGGGCTGTGGGCAGGAGTTGTGTGTGGAGGTCCCAGGTGAGGCTCATTGGGGCCAGTATAGCCTGGCATTGAGCTTTTCAGCTGATGGAGCCCAGATGGAGCTCTTTCCTGACATGACTTGGTGGGCCAAACTGGGCAATGAAAACATGAGTGCAGGGTGTGTTAACTAGATTAAAATTGTCCTAATTAGTCATTTTCTTCTGCTGACTGCTTGCCCAATATAGAATGACGTTATCATGAACAGGCAGACCAGCAGCCAAACTCCTCCCTCCCCTCCCACATCACACACCAGAGATGCAAAGTGCCAGACAACCAGAGGAGGAACAAGTCAATGCACTCACCCACAGCAGTGGGCATGAAGGAGGGAGCAAGCTGGGCAGGGAGCCAAGCCATGGGAGATGGGAGCAGCCAGGCCAGGAGACCATTTATATAGAAAGGACTCAAGGACAGCTTCATGTTCTGGCCCTGCCATCCTGGGAACTCCACTTGCCATGAAGAGTCAGGGAGCCCTTCCACCTAGTCAGACTCCTCACACAGCACATGCACTGCACAGGCAACTACAAGCAGGGTCAGCTCTGATAGAGGTGGGTTCTTGCCTCACCTCCAAGTTCATGTGGAAGGTGGGGGCAGCTGGTGGTGATCTCCTCCTAAGTTCCCAGCCAAGGCTGGCCAGACCCTGGGTGAAAACCAGTCAGGAGGGTCTTTCTTGCCTGGTTGTGGACATCATCCATGTGCCAACCCTCATTCAGGACTGGGGGTTTAAACACCAGCACTTCAATATGTTTAAGATACACCAAGTTAAAAAGCTTCTGATTGTTTCAGATGACCTCGGAGCATTAGGGCTCTTGTAGAAATTATGTTACTGACTGTTGTGATAAGAAATAGGTTTGTGATCTTTCTCATTTGTTTTATTTGGCCTAATGTATGTATCTTGATGTGCAGGACAAGGACAAGTAAGCAGACCAGTGATTGTGTTAAGCCTTGAGTAAATACCAAAGGCCAATATTTTCATCTTACTGCATGTTGCCAACAGTGGAAGATCTTGTTAAAGCAAACTCATTCTTGCACTGCACTGAGCATTTTGTACTTCAGAAGATCTATATAATTACCTAGGTCTCTACACTTTGAATTGTGTAAGGGATTTTTTAATCTGAATTCCTGGCATTTCTCACTTCTCTTCCAACCCCAAGAAATGAAATGATAACTAAATAATAAAATACTTGGCATTAAACTGACTATAAATCTGCACAGGGACTGTATGCATTTAGCTGGTTTACTCACTCACTATTTTTTTCATACAATTACAGGAAAATAAAAAAAAATTAAAAAAAAAAAACAGGTGTGAGAGAGGAAGTTTTATTTGATTGGGTTTTTTACACTCTGAAAGTTACTCTGCTGAAGTCTGCAACTTCTCAAGTAAAATAACAGCCTGAAATCAATGGGGCTACTTGCAAGTGTGGGAGCAGACCTATGTGGCATTTCATCTTCTGTGTGTGTTGAGCCTTTCAGTGGCAAGAAAGTCTTCTTAGTTCTTAGTTCTTAGACTGTGAGATAGAAAAGTATAAATGTAATCTGCTACTACTGTGCTATACAGTACAGCAATGGCAGAATATGATCCTGTAACAATTAAAATCTCAGTATATTTAAAGAAAAATAATAGAAACCTCATTTTACTCCCCCAAGGAATGAACTGTATTTAACTCAATTGCATTTTGTGGGCTGTAATTAATCAGAATCTGCACTCGTGAAAGTGTTTTACAATGTATAGGCAACAATGTGTTAAGATTACAGAATGACCAGTAAATATTTCTGTTCTGACCTGTTTTTAAAGTCTGTGCTAGCTAATTTTCAGGTGTTTCAGTGCTTCACATAACCATTTCCTATTGAAAAAAACAGAGCTCAAAGCATACTCTAGATTGCAGGTGAATCTACCTGTGGCAGGTAAACATGCATATTTAGATTGTTCATTGATCTAAGGTGATGCTGGTCCAAAGTTTACATTTAAACCTCACTTTGACTTCTGAGTAGTTGGTAATTGCAGAGTCCTGCTGATTTAATGCTCTTGTTCTCTAAGAAGAATTTTACTACAGAACAGGATGCAAAGCTCAAGAACTTTCCTTTCTATGAGAAAGTAACTGATAGTTTTTCTCAGTGTGTTTTACTTCACCTGAATAAAGCCACTTGTACCTTTGGCATGTAATAGCAAACTGAACCCATAATGAACACAAAGTTGGTGATTAAGAGCTATGAATAGAATAGCATCCAAAGGGTTTCAAGTCTCTAGGAGCCACTAGAAACCACCTAAAACCTGTAGGATAAACTAAATTATTTGGTATCCAGCTGTGTTCGTGGGGTTTCTTCATACACATCTGTGTTAAGGGTAAAATTGCACAGAGATACAAAAAAAATGGAAATACAAAACACAAAGACCCCACACAACTAAGAGTATTTAATCACACTCCACTTTGTTCACAGGCATTTTTTAACATTAAAAAAAATAATGTGAAGGCTACTGCATAAGCTTTTTATACATTTTACGATAGTCTTTTACCTTCTAGAAGTTGCTAGAATCTTTAAAGAAATATTTAAGAATAGAAAAGATAAAAGGAATTGCAGTGATTTCTTGAACCTCAGCTGTGATGAGGAGAGAATAGAAGCTTTGAGCTTTCTGGAATAGTTTATTAGGAATGGATTTTAGAAAGCCACAATGGAAGCTGCATCATAGACACCTAAGAGTTGTTCTGAATAATTTTGCAAATGACACACTTTCTTGGATTCCAGATTAGGATTTTTCTTCTCTGTTATGACACAAAAGCAGCTTTATCCCAGATCCTTAACAATTTCTGTGAAGCTTCTTGCTTAGAACTTTTGGGCCCTTTAGACCTTGTCTGTCAGGGTGGCTTCATATCCTTGTGTCATGGGGGTATGCTGCTGTTGCAAGTTCATCTAGCCAAGTGGCCCTAAGGCTTTTGTTCCTGGCCTTTCATTTGGTACTATCTTTACTATCACTGACGTTATTAAAGTCAATGTATTACCTCTCTTTTATTCTGATTTTCTACCCTGCAGCCAGGAAGGATCATTTCAGGAGATAACAGTAGCTCTTCTTCATTCTGGTAATTAAATGCAAGAGAAGTCATACAGAACCTTCCTTTGATTTATTCACTCACTCCCTTCAAACATGAGGATTAATTTCTTTTATCACAGGCTAATCAGTCTTATGCAACAGAAACAATGTAAGTATTTGGTTGTGGTGTTGTGTGGCTTTTTAAAACAAATTTAACTGTTGAAAAAAGAGTGACACCATCTCAATCAGAACTTGAGAATGAAAACACAATCAGGTGTTGAGAGTCCAAACTGTAGTAAGTACTTAGAATCATAAAATCATTTAGGTTGGAAAAGCCATAAAAACTTACTCATTACAAATATAACTAAAAATAAAAAATATAACACCCACCCTCTGGCAAATTTCTTCCTTGCTGGTTATTATTTAAGCACCCTCTAAACATTCTTGGGGTTATTCTTGCACACTTTTTAGAAATTATTTTTGTGATGGTTGCAGGGTGTGAGTAAGACCCAAAGGTGGTGTTATTACAAAGGTCAGTAGCATCCAAAATACCTTCATGATTTCCTTTGCCTAGTAGTAGAGCGTAAATTTGGGGGAATGCCATTATATGGTTTTATTATTGGATCTTACCAGTGTAGCTCAGTTATGACAATGCTGCCTTTAATAGAGCAGTTTCTGACCTTATGGTATTGATGTAGTAATCTTTGCTGACAGGTCTGATGATTTTGGAAGGGTTGCTTTCAGAAGCACAGTCAGTTGTTAGTTCAAAGGAAGGAGGGTGTTATGTTGCACTACTCCTAATTGTACTAATTTTCAGTGGGACCTTGGATCTATCATAAGATTTGTATTTAATGGGGAAAAAAAATCTCTGAAACATTAATCCCAGCACTGTGTTGAGGAAAGTTTTTTAAAAAGCTGCAGAGAGATTTGTGTTTAGTCAGCATCCTACTGTTGTTCTCCTCCCATCTGGGACATGAACACCAGAGAGCTTGATTTCTTTGGCTTATTTTTAGATTATTTTTAGTCACAGTATAATTACTAGAGCAGCACTGTAATGCTAGCAAAACCCAAAAGCTCCCAGATCTGAAACACTACAAAATGGCTGCAAAGAACCTAAACTAAACTGGTGATATGAATTTGATAGGGATTCTTCCTCCTTCAGACAGGACTTGCCAATCAATTCATGTAAGTAAAAAACTTTACCCATAGAGAAAATAAAGGACTATGGCATTTTTTTGCTTTTGCCTACTCTTGTTATATTTAAGATTAAAGACTTCAATAGAGGTTGAAAGATAATTTTTAATACAATTAAATAACAGTGGAGTAATGATACTTTTCATTCCCATAGCTTTTCAGTGTAAAGATAATTATTTTCCCAGATCTCTGTAGAATAGTGATGTATCATTATCCTTATTTTATAGAGTACAATGAAGCACAGCAAGGTTAAACATATTTCTCAGAATTAGAAAAAAAATAAGGAAACTCAAGAATAGCACTCTAATTTCTTGTCATCTTGTTCTGTTCTGTTTTCACAGGATCAGCCGTTATTAAGTTGTCATCTGAAGCACCTTTTAACAGGTTATACCCATGAAGAATTTAAATGAGAGCCTTCTAAACATCATTTGGGAAACTATCAAGACAGGGGATATAAAAAGCATTGGACTGAAGATGAGTTTTGTCAGGTATAAGCACTTTAAAGTCCCTGTCATGCAGCTTTCTGGGATCCAAATTTCTTGTGGACTTTCTTTTCATGACTGGAGCACTCACCTAAACAAAACCAAAAATGTCATTCCATAGGAGGAGTAGCCAGCTGGTGGTCCTGCTGGGCTCCTCCAAGCAGAACAGGTTTCCTGCTACTATAGGAAGCCTGAAATACTGGGGATGTCCTCTGGTAGCTTTTGTACTACAGGCCTTACATTCTTTATCAAGGTGAAGGGCAGTAATCTGTAATTCATGACTTACAGGGACAGAGCTCTTAGCTTTTCTTTGGACCCTCTTTTACTTGCTTGTGTCTGATAATGGGGAGTTTGGCAAAGCAGGGATACACATCATTTTTTTTTTCATTTGTTGATAGACTACCAGATTTTGGAGACATCAAGGTGAAATCGCTAGAAGCAAAACTATGTCTTTGCAAAATTGCATGATACATTTGCAGTTTAGGCAGCTCTGAAAGAAAAATCAGAATCAACACTTAAAGTCATTGTTTTTTCTGTGGAAAGAAAAAAAAATTTAAAAAAATTAAAGTATTAAAGAAATACTTTAGTATTAAACTATATAGGTCATATACCAAGTAGGGTTCCTGAAGTGAGTAAAAAAATTACAATCCTGACAATTCTATTTAGATTTGTCTTTAGGGAATGACATTTGGATGAGTTCAAAATCTGTTTTCATGGGTTTTTGCAAATTTCTTCTACAGCAAAATTTAGCTACTTTCACCAGGCATCATTGCAAGTTGCCAGGAAAGTGTCAGAATTCTTCTCAGTAAATCTGTTTCTACAAATTTGTCCCAGGTAGAAAAAAACATTTTTTGCAAAGGAAATGAATCTTCTGACTGAAGGGGAAACAAAAAAATCTAGTGATCTGGAAATAAACCCCGAAAAAACCTTGTTGCTGAAAACTATTTAATTTTCTTTTCATAAATTACATTTTTAAGAATATTATTTGTATTCTTGTTTAAGTTCTGCTGTTTAGTGATTAAATTGTTGGTAAGAAAAAAATTATTTACAGTCTCAAAGATATTTTTGTGATAGCTGGGGATGAAAAGGTTGCTACACTCTACAAAAGAGCATTTTTTTCTGTGATTAAATATTTCTCTTTAGTATTTTCATTGTCTATTTTGCATCTCATAAGTGAGCGAGTGGACTCTGCAGTCCATGCTTAAGTACCTCAGTACTGTTACATCTCACACTGTGAAAACAAATGTACAAAACCAGTTATTCCTTCCAAGGCCTTAATGCCACTAATGGGGCATTGTGCTGATGGGTGGACCCCAGCCTGCTGTGGTGTGATGGACCAGAGCTGCCTGCATAAAAAACCTCATACCTTTGCTCCCCAAAGTGGCAATGCTAAGGAATATACTAAAAAAAAGAAAAAAAAAAATTAAAAGAAAAAAATAGAGTAATTCTGTCAGGACTTGAAAATAGAATCTTATTGCACTTCTGTTTTGGCTTGGTTTTGTTTTTCTGAGAGACTCCATCGTGGTACTTCAATTTTAGGACTGGAAACAAGGAGTGTTTTGCTGGCAGTGACTCCAGATATATTACAGTGTAGTAGTTCCCAGACTGTGTGCCTTTTACTTGCTAGAGGTCTTAACCCTCTGCTGTTAGAATGCCCAGTACTGTAAGCAGCTGAATGCCCACTGCTTCCTCACGAGACATGTAGACTATGCTCAGAAGGTCTCCAAAATCCAGTCGGAGTTTTAAAGCAAACACTACATTCTAAATACATAAAGGAATTGTGATGTGTCTGCATCTCTTCTTTTGCTGAATAAAACACTCTCAGGTGGATTTCTATTTTGGGAAACAGTTTTTTGGAGACACTTAAGAGAAAGCTTGATACAGAAGAAGAAAAGAATTACAAGCTTAGACATTGCTCAGACATATTCTGTAAGAACACAAGTTGATCACAAAAAATATTACATGTTTTATTGGGATTTATCATGTCTAATGCTAACATAACAGATCCAGGTCCAGATTGTTGCAAAATCCCTGTTGCTGGACTGACTTCTGCCAGAACCCATGGGCTTTTTTTCTGCAAACTTAGGATGGAATCTTTCCCTTTTCAATGGAGGCAGAAGTCCTAACTCAGAACTTGCAGTTCTAGGGCTAGTCAAGCTTCCAATTCCACTGCTCCAGGGACTTGGTGAAGGTCATTCAAGATCTGTGCCTACAAGGCACACTAGAATATGTCACAGATGGGAAAGAGAAATATGTAGACTTTTCTGTTCATTTAGAAAAGGATTGTGTCTGCAAGCATAATGCCTTTAGTTTTCTTTCTCAGCAGTTATTCTAAGTAGAGAAATGTCAAAAGGCAAACCTCTAAGGGAACCATTCTGGTATGATTTCTTTTATATTTAAAGGTAGTGTTCAGGAGAGCCAATACACTTGTTAAAAGGACAGGTGTTTTAATCTGAAGTGAAATATGGAAGGCATGCTGTAAAAGACTTGAAAACAAATTCATCACTTCACACATTAGGCTAGCTAGAGATGAGATTTTGGCACAACGTTTGAGGATAAATAGCATATCTATTTGATCAAAGAAGTTTTTTGGAGATTAGCTGAGTATTAAAAATGTAAATCTGCTCACCTCTAGCAGGTATGTAATTGGCAAGGATGATCAAAGTACCCTTTCAAATCTCTAGACAGATACTAAGTATGCATTTTCCAGTGGTAAGAATTGTACTTTTTGTTTGTTTCCTTTTTACAAGAATCTCCTCATTGGGGGGGGGAGGGGGTGAGAGAGGGGAGTGGAAATCACACTGATAAAGAGGACTTCTTTTGAAAGGTTAAAAGAGGATCGTTTGTTGTGATGTATTGATCCTTTGGAAGCAGCTGATAGTGGCAAAGCCCATTTCATTACTCAGGAGCCTGAGAACCCTGGCAACAGGCTGGCCAAACTGCATGAGCCTGGTTTTTGCATTGCTAGCACATCCCTGTGCTAGCAGCTGTTATCATACTATCAGCCTGCTGCAGTCCTCATGTAACCTCTTGAAACTTATATGGGCTCCATGCTCTGAGACTACCTGCCAAATATTTAAAAAAAGAATCATAATCACCTCTCTCTTTCTTTTCATTTTCCACCTGGGGGAGAAATAGCTTGATTAGTCTGGGTGATGATAGGAAGCTGGAGGAAATCCAATTGTGATTTTTCAATCTGAAGAGTTTATTTCCTTTCATTTCATTCATTTCCATTCAGCTGAAGGTAATGAGGTTGTGCAGGTCTGATTTCAAAGGGCACAATTTTGAAATGATGGGGTTTGCTTAGGTACACTATGGCTTGAAATTAGTGATTTTGATGAAGTTGCATAAAGTGGAGTATAATGCAGTTTCTTCCCCCAGAGATATGGTGGCTCAGCAGTGAAGAAATGCAGTTGTTTGTTTTTTGGTT
>NW_008619989.1:5234-8640 GCF_000691845.1 Merops nubicus | reverse complement strand
ATATATAAAAAAACACAAAAGTTCATTTCAGTAATAGAGGCTGTGGGAGTATGTGTTGTCACCTGAAACAGCCTTCAACCTCTGGAAACCATTCTGGGAAATACAGTTCCTCAATTCTCTCTTGGACTTTTTGCTGACTGATGGACTCTGTGAAACAGGTTTCCTGGTACACTGTCATGGCAGGGGGAGGGTGCAGTAATAGTTAAGTGAACTGTCTGCATTTCATGTCTATTTTTTTTCTTTCCTATTTACTTAAATGCCAGAGAGCTTTAAACCCATGTCACTTCAGAAGATTATCAGAAATTCTTTTAAGAGCACCGAAGTAATTAAATAATTCAAAATGTTCTGTTGTCACCTTATTGATTAGAATAACAATTTTAAAAAAATAAAATGGAAAACAACTTCTATGTGATTGTGGTATGCCTATTTATTATGGTAAAATTCAAATCACTTATACAGGAAAGAACTCAGTCTGCTCTTGATGTGCCTTTCTGATCTTATTTCTGCTTCTTGAACTTGGAATGTTCCATGATATTGTCAAAGACCGAGTGACTTTACATCATATTTACTCAGACTTTCCTCTAAGGTGAAATGCAGCTCTTGAGCAGATGGTCGAAAAAAGAAAAAAAAAAATTGAGACATGATAAGGAGGAAATAATTTGTGTAAGTGGAAAAGAAAAAAACATGGGAAAGTAACTTCAGAAGTTCTCAGTGTCAATGCTGTTTCCACAGAAGTGAGTGGAGCACTTCTGAGGATTACTCTCTGGCAAAACAGTAATCCAGCAACCCATGAAGATGCAGCCTGTTATATGGCTGCTCATAGTGGTGTGTAAAAAGAGAAGAATGCAAGATGGAAGGCTAAGTAAGAAGAAGGATGGGTCTCATGGCCTCCCAGCTACCCAAAACCATTACCTGCTGGGGACTCTTTATTTTTGTGATCTTTATGTTGGCAGTATAACAAGTCTTGAGGGAAAAGATTCAAACTGGCCAGAACTTGCAAGTTTTATTTTCTTTCCCGAGCATGTGAATCATCCATCATCTTTTTCTGACCCCAAGTGTGTTTCAGTGTTTGCAGAAGGCGTAACACCAGTCATCTGAAGTGATACTGTGCCTCTATTGGAATTTGTCTGCTCCTCCGGGGCCAGAAGAATTACAGCCAGGCTTCTTTTCTGCTCAGGCTGAGCTATAAAGAAATCAGATGATCCTTGTGGAGGTGCAAAGCCCCATTTGAGAAAGGCATAAAGGAGGCAGGCTTGTGTAGTAAACCTTAAGAAGTACTGACCTTCCCTTCAGAGGAAAATGGGAAGGAGGCCTCTGGGGCTGGACTGGGAGAAACTATTTTGATTTGGTGCTTTGACCGAAGTTTCTTTGTTTGAAAAGTAAATCTGAGCCAGTTGAGAAATTTGAGCTTGATAGTAAATCCCTGAGAAGCATGAGAAAACCAACATGAACAGGAGGAAACTGAGGCAACATTTTTTTAAAGCCAAACTGTGCATATTGTACTTTGCTAAGCCTTTTGTCAGGCTTGCCATGACTGAGGCCTTGCAACAAAAGGTGGGGAAGCTATAGGAAGAAATTAAACAACTGAAAAAAAAATACATTCATGCCTCTCTTGCTGAGTAGTTTTACGCAAATCTTCCCTGTATAGCCAGTAACTAATTACATGAGGTTTTTATAGTGGTAGCAATTGAGAAATTGGAGAAAGAGATGATAATATTTGGGTCAGGAGATAATTTAGCTAATATGATTTGAACATAAAATTCTTTTAATCTGGACCTTTATGTATTTGGACATGTGAATAATGAAGTTTGAGGAAAACCATTAAAATTAGTAACTCTGAGACTTGTTTGGGGTTATTTGTCCTCCATAAATGTTTTGGGATTTTTTACTAAATCTTTCACCTCTTCTTCAGGAAGAATCCTGAAACAAAGCATAGAAACATATGTAGACCTAAATATGAGTTTCAGTTAAGAACAATCAATGGTGTATCCCAAAGGACTGCTGTTGCTTTACGCTTCTCCTCTGTATCAGCTGCTATTAGCTCTTAGTAAACATTTATCTGCATTGTCACCAGGCTTCATTGCTCACTGTTAACTTGCTTTGTAAGCATCCAAGAGAAGCAAGGCTTGGAACAGAAAGAGGACAGTGAATTAACTTGACAGATATTTATGAGGAACCACTCCCAAATGTGAGAGTCAGCTTGAAAGAAACCATGAATGTTCCACCTTGGAAAATGTAGTGTTTACGTGATGGTTCAGCTGTTGTTTTAGGTGGAAGGAAGGTGGGCATTTTCACTGGTTAACACAAAATAACAGGGAAACAGATATGCCAGGAAAACCTGTGAAGATAATTAACACTTTTTTTCTGGGATGAGGACAAAGGAAGTAAAAAAAATAAGGAGTGAGGAGCTAACCCTTGCAAAAAGGTTCAGGAAGTGTTGTACAAGTAGGCAGAACTTAATTGGAACTTGGAGTTACAGCTCATCAACTACAATGAGTTTTTAATATAACAACCATATGTTGATGAACCTGCACACTAGTGAGACAGAGCATGAGGTGAGAGAAGAGATCTGTACATCAGTATTGCTGCTCAGAACTGAAATACAATAGCTTGTAACGAGAATGTTCCTGTTGGATTATTTTTTCAACCCAAGGCTTTTAAAAGGCCAGCTACCTGTGAGTGATAGTAGCCATGTTTTTAGCCTTGTTGGCCATGAGCTGAAGTAAAAAGACAGATTTTTCCCTGTAGTCAGTGCAGACCCTTCAAGAACCACAGTGAAGACGGGGGTGGGGGGAAAGGTGTGATAGCTTTTAGCTTTTCAGTGCAGTTTCAGAAGCAGGAAAGCCTTGCAGGGATGTACCTGGCTGCCAAGGCAGCTAGTGTCTGACAGCTTGTAGATCCTGTTGATCAAGGACTGCAGCCAGAATAATTGCTTGAAATTTTCTGGGCATTAAAGTGCCAGTGAGGAGTGCTGCTACGTTCTTTTAAAAGGTTATTTCTAAGGGGCAGAATCAGAACACTCTTGCAAGAGATGCACATTTATGGGTAAATGTCAAGGGCTAGCACCAATCCTCTTGAGAAGTCTGTAGCACTTTTACCACATCACTGCTTACAGTCAGTATTGCTATATTTTTTAGCTCTAAAAAGTTAATGAGAAAAAGTATGGTAGGAGGAAAAGGGTGCAGGGTAAGTGTGAAACCTTTTCAGAAATTATTTCCTGCTAAGAAATCTAACAAACTTTATGTGAATAACTGTAACAGCTAAGCACACCCCACATAACAGGCAAACTTTGATAGTTTTTAAAGCTCTTCAGGCACAGTCTTTTATTATAATATAGCTGTTTATGTTCCTTAACCAACTAAAAGTTATGTCTAGATTTCTCCTTGCTCCCTGCCCTTTCTCTTTC
>NW_008619989.1:0-5192 GCF_000691845.1 Merops nubicus | reverse complement strand
CTTTCCCTAACAACAGTAGGTTTTGGGGCTTTGGAAACACAGATTATTGCATATTTTTAAAATCTCCTTGGAGTGAAGTATAAAACAAACAATTTTATGTTCATTTTTAGAGTTTTGGGTTTGTTTTTTTTTTTTTTTTCTTAAAAAACTTAAGTTTCTGTAATTAGTAGTGGTTTAAGGCTTTTGTTCCAGGCTTCTTGAAGTGAGTATTAGTAAACATTTTTTTCATACTTATGTATTGCAAGTTTAGCTTCAATAGTAAAAAAAACTCATAGGAAAATATTCTTAAAATATTTTTAGGGTGCATATACAGTGCACTGTATAATTAGGCATGTGTTAAAATATTGGGAAAATAACCTGAATCTGAGATGATCCTAATGATGAAAGGGAAATTAATTCAAAGATTTATCATGCTAGTCTGGAGATGTTTATTAACTCTACAGAAAATATATGCAGAATGTTTCACTATTATAATGTTTTTCGTATTTTAGCTAGCTGAGAATCATTAAGATAGATGTAGTCTTAAATCCTTCTCCTTGGATTATAAATTAGTTCAGTACTGAAAATTTATTCACAATTATATGCTGATAGCTGAGCTGGAGATTGCATGTACACCTCCTGAGTAATGAGAACTGCATCGCTCGTGAATGTAGAATACTGATAACAGAACTGAGAATTTGACATGCTGCAGGCAGGCAACGTGCAGGCTTCTGCACACAAAATGCATTGCATGCCTCATCTACTAATTGAAGTACAGTTCAAAAAAGCAGAAATTAGATTTTATTTAAATAAAATGAATAATAAACTATCAAGGTGCCATTTTTATTAGTAACTTCTCTCACTAAGACTGACTGGATAACTGTACACAAGCAGCAGTGAAGGAATGATCAAGTATTGCCTTGAAACTTAAAGACAGCTCTATGCACAAGGAGGTCTTAAACCTGCATGTACCTTTCTACACATAAGAAAAGTTTCCTTGCAAAAATGAAAGTTTGTTTTTGAAGCATATATTAGTTATTGCGCTTTTCTGTATAAACAAAAGGGTTAGAACTGTGGGTTTGAATTTTATGTGAAAAAAAGTTACTTAATTTGCAAGTGTAAATGTGTTTACATGCCTATTTATCTTTCATTACAGTCTCACACATAGTACAAGAAACAGGTGGGGCTATAGAGGAGGCTCATAATGTGCGTTTGAAACATTTCATTCTAGCGAATCAGTAAGATGAAAGAAATTATTTTGTTCTGAGGATTTTTTATTTTTACTCATGTAAATCTGAGCAATGAAGAAAATTGCATGCTAAAACACTTATACTTCAGAGCTATATATGATTGACTTTCTGTTTATAAATGACACTCTGTCTTAGAGCCTTTTTTCAAAGCTCTGAATTGATTTTAGCCCCTAGCTGTCATTGATTTGAATAAATTCATATTGGAGTTCAGATGCTAATTTATTGAACTGCTTTTGAAAACAATTAAATTTAGGTCAAATCTTGTTTCTAGAAGAGCATCCATTAACTCTGCCATCAGCTCTGGGAAATCTCGTGTTCATAGCCTCTGTTCTCTAACTGACATTTTTTTCTGACTGTGTCACCTGACTTCAAGTATAGAGTTGCCAAATAAAGTGATTTCTTTAAGAAGCAAGGATACTTTGCTCGTGCACTGCAAATAAATTCTGTAGAAATCTAGCATCTGGTTATGCCTTTACCTTTTTTTTTATTTTTCCAGGGGAATTCTGGACTGGGGTTCAGTATTGCTGGAGGTACAGATAACCCACACATTGGGGATGATCCTGGGATATTTATTACTAAGATTATACCAGGAGGAGCTGCCGCAGAAGATGGAAGACTCAGGTAAAAACTAACATGTTATGTATGTCTGGAAACAAAATGATTCATTATTATAAATTGCTCTCTAGGAGTCAAATGCCAACTGGGTCATTCATAGGGTCAGGGGAAGTAAATGACATGATTAGAGTCTCCTTTCTGCTAAGGCAGGAGAACCAATTTAAGTAGCTTAAGGCAACTGAATAAGGTTAGTTACGTCTTGTATAAAGGGACATTTAATGGCGTCACACCCACCTTTGTACCTGTCATTTCATTTAGTACAAAAGTCAAAATGAGGACAGAAGAAGGAACAGGCATATCAGCATAAAAGTCTCCTCTGTTTGGTCTTTGTATGTTCACAGCTGAATAACGATGCATTGATGTTATACATTAAAGCTATCAAGACTTCCCAAAGTACAGAGCTGCTGCCAGATAGTCATGGCTATTTGTAGATGCTTCCTGTCATTTGAATGCAGTAGTGAGCTGTGCTGAGTGCTGTTTCCAAACATTTTATTTTTTTTCCTCTCTGAGGATGCTGTGTATTCTGAGTCACCTCCAGAGTAGCCTATTGCTGTAGCTCTTGAAATGCACACACAGGTCACTTCCTGTTGTTCTCAGAAGTGCTTGTGCTTCTCTTTCCTTATGGATTGAATGCAGAAAGGCTTTTATCACAGAGACTGCCACCCATCTATCATTTGTGAAGCCTGATGGTGCTCCAATAAAGCAATTTAGCTGGGAAAACTTGGGATAAAATTCTGAAGCTTTCACGATCTCAGTACTGGAATCTAAGTTGTGGGAGCCTTTGCCAAAAACAGATGGTCTAAAATTCATGAAATGTGACCAGATGGCAGCAATAACCCTCTTCCCAAAGCCTTTTCCTTTAAAGTGAAAAGTAGGAGGAAATGGACGGTTTTTAGAGCAAGTTTTGGATATTTCTTTTACTAGGTTAGTAATTTGATTGTGGAAACTGTTCCTGTCTTTTACGGTGATAGTGATGAGGAGTCATGGTGGTTGGCAGTGCCTAAATAATTTAGTCTAAATAAGATTGCAGACAAAAGGAGTAGGAATAATCTCACATAACTTTATGACAAAATTTGAGCTATCTACCCCAAAGCTAATTGTCTCCTAATAGACAAGAAAATCATAAGCATTTCTAGATTGTGATTCATCTCATCCTAAAGTCAATGTCTAAAATAGAACAGAAGAGTCACATATTCAGAGGAGTTTTTCCAACTAGTTTATTTGCAGTAGTCTACATTGTACATGTCTGCACTGGGCCAGATTAGCTTCATGCAAAACAGAGCATTAGGTAACAGAAGTATCTGGAAATCATGCTGTTAAACCTGAAATGATGAACAGCATTAGAGGGGTCTTAAACAGGCATCTACCTTTCTACAAATAAGAAAGATCCCTTAGGAAAAAAAAAAAAAGTATCTTTTTAGTAGAGTTCTTAATTACTTTTGAAAGTTTTATTTAGTTTAAGCTATTAAGAAGACAGGAGCCGTTGCAGTATTTTGTCACGCTGCCTTTGTAGAAATCAACTATTTCATAACTCATTGCTATACTAATTAACTATTGTAAATTTAACTCAGGATTATTTACTAATTACTGTGTTGTAAAGGTGTTAGAACGTTTTAGAAAGACCTTCTAAACCCACAATAAATAGCATACTAATGCCATTCATTAATCCACGTTAAGATTAGAACTGGCAAACTTTGTGTTTTGTAATTACAAGTACAGTTATCTTGGTACTAAGACTATGATCTATGATACTCTTATAGTACTTGTTAGCACATTTTGAAGTAAAGTGTTATAATTGTTAGGCATATATTTGGCATGGTTGTTTTTTTTTTTATTCTCATTCCTAAACATAGATTTTGTCAAAGATTCCTTCTTTCCTTGTTTTATCTGTTAAGCGGGTTTCACTTCGCTACAATGTTAGCAAACACTCCTATCATGTTTTAGGACACCTGAAAATGTATTTATTGTTGATCGTTACCAATATGCCACTAAACAGAAGAGTTATCTCAAGGTAGTCTCCACTGACTTACATAATAATTAATTTCATGTAACAGAGTGTTTTATCAGCTAAGGCCACTCTATAGGAACAAAGGGTCAGCAACATGCAGTAACATCTGCCCAGAATAGTGTTAACCTAAGTTTCTGGCAAAAGCCCAGTTTTGAATTACCTGGGAATGGGAGATTGGTGTTTATGGACAGAAAAACTACATGCTTTATTCCTTATGACCATGGCTGCCTGAGACTCTGCCTGCAAATACCCCATATTATGTAGCAGTGTGGACTATTTGAACTGGCTTCTAAATCTACTCTCTGTTTTTAAATCAAAAAAAAAAAAAAAAAAGGAAAAAAAGCAAGTTTTTAAAATCACTGCTGCTGCACAAGTTTTTAAAATCACTGCTGCTGCATTCTACATGAAGTCCCTTTGACCTGAGTTAGCCAAGTGAAGTTCTTCAAATAGCAAGATAGTGAAAGTGGCCTGCAAGCAATGAACTGCTGGATGCTACTGACACTTGAAAATCTTTCACATGTATGTATGGGTTGACAAGTGGAGGAGTAGGTTAACTGGAGTTTCACGGAAGTCCAACAAAAGCAAATGCAACCTCCTGCACCTGGGGAAGAGTAACTCTCCAGTGGACAATTCATAGTTATAATTACATAAATATCAGGTATAAATACCTGACAGGAGGGAATGAAGACAAAGGAACAAGACTTTTATCAGTAGTTCCCAGGGACAGGGCGACAAGGAATGGACACAAAATACATTCAATTCCATCTGAACCTAGGGAAAATTTTTTGTACTGTGATGGTGACTGGCTCTGGGCACAGGTTGGCCAGAAAGGTTGCGGAGTCTCCAACGCTGAAGATACTAAAAACCTGGACAACCTGTTCTATCTAACCTTGCTTTACAAGGGAGAGTCTGACAATGGGACCTCGAGAGGTGCTTTCCAACCTAAATGATACTGTGATTCTGTAATTGCACTTGAGTCAGCAGGATGCCCTGGCAGCGATGAAGGTGAGTATAGAAATCAGCGGAGATGCACAGAGAAAGGAGTAGAGGCAACAATCACATGTTGCAATAAGGGAAATTCTAATTTGGTCTAAGGAAGAAAAAAAATGAAAGTTTTTAATGAGGCTAGTAAGGCACTGTAATTGGTGGTTCAGTGAGATTATAGGATCCCTGTCTTCAGAGGGCTTCAAAGTTTATGTGGACAAAGTTCTGAGCTATGTGATTGAACTTGCAAGTTGGCCCTGCTTTGAGTAAGAGGCTGGGCTAAATGGCCTCTAGAGGTCCTTTCCAACCTGAATTGTTCCCTGATTCTGTAGATTATCATAGAATCATAGAATCAT
>NW_008619988.1:2439-2830 GCF_000691845.1 Merops nubicus | reverse complement strand
GTGTACGCACGGAGCAGGGGTGTAGCCAGTTAAAAACCAAACCCGTGCCTCCAGGGGGGAGCAGATTTGCCCCTTCCCACTGGTGTGGGGGGAGCTGTGCTGATCAACCCCGGCCAAGATGTACCCCACGTTCCAGAGGTGCTGTCTCTTCTGAATGTTATTTTAAGATGCATTTAGGTAACACAGCAGGAACGTTCTTCCCTTTTATTTGAAATCTTTGCCTTGCAGCTCACTGCACTGAGATGTCAGGAATGAAAGGCTGAGGTGGGGGCTGTGCAGGGTTGCTGGTCTCCTCCCAGGGTGAGGGCTGGTGGGGAGGGGCCACTCTGTGCTCCCCCAGCCCCTGGGCAGGAATCCCTTCCAGCCCGCGGCGCCTGCACCCCTCCGCAGG
>NW_008619988.1:736-2402 GCF_000691845.1 Merops nubicus | reverse complement strand
TTGCAAACCTTTGAGCACCCTCGGGTGGTTTAACACCTGCCCACAGGGGAAGCTGCCTTGGGTGGGGAATTGGAGTGGGTGACAAGAGGAAACGGCCTCAAGTTGCCCCAGGGGAGGTTGAGGTTGGGCCTGAGGAACAATTTCTTGCCCTGGAGGGTTGCCCAGGGCTGTGCCAGGCTGCCCAGGGCAGTGGTGGAGTCCCCACCCCTGGAGGGGTTTCCAAGCCGTGGAGATGTGGGGTGAGGGACACGGGGCAGTGGGGACCTGGCAGTGCTGGGGAAGGGTTGGACTTGATCTTAAAGGTCTTTTCCAACTTAAGTAGTTCTGTGATGGGCCTGCTGGAACACTGAATCCAAGTGTCCCCCAGAGTGCTGCCAGCCCCACTGTGGGGAACCCCCAGCCCTGCCCCAGGGGACGTGTCTCCCAGCTGCAGGGAGGGGACACGTGCCTGCAACGCACACGCCATGTCGGGGGCGGGTCTCAACAGGAGCCTCAGTGGGGGAAGGTTTGGTGCTCGCCCGTGGCAGCGGGGACGGGGCAGTTGCCCCCCTCCGAGGGCAGCAGGAGGGCTCAGGGCAGTGATGGCCATTCCTGGGGTGCAGCAGGAGCCCCGGCACGGCCGGCACCACACCGTGCAGGCCTCTAGCCCACGAGACCTGTTGCCAGGTGAAGTCGTGTTGTGCAATCAAAGGGTTTCCCTATTGCTCGTGTGCTGCTGGTTTCCCCCAGGTCTGTCCTGCATCCCCACAGCTCTCTGAGCTGAGCAGGTGCCCCCAGTGCCGCTGGCACCTCAGCAGCCCAGGGAAGCCCTTGGGAGCACAGGGCAGCGCTGTCGGAAATGGATCACGGGTGCCCAGGTACAAGTCCCTGTTCCCAGCACTCCTGGCACAGGCTGGTGTTAAGCTGTGTATCCTCTCTCCTCCTGGCAGAGCGGGTTCTGGTGCCACACCTGGGATGTGAAATGGGCACTGGGAGCTGTGTCCTGCGTCTCCTGTTCCGTGGTGGGAGCTGATCTCCATGGCCAGGGCGTGTGCTGCCACATGGCACCAAACGACGGTTCCTGCTGGGGAACAACGTATTTGCAGTGAGAAAGAAGGGCTGACATCCCTGAGGGCAGCTCAGGAGAGTCAGTGTGCTGGGGCACGGCTCTCTCTCATTACCCCTGGGGTCCCCATCCCAAATGACCCCATTCTGGCTAAACTTGGAATAGCAAAGGTGGTAGATTCGAGGAGGGGCGAGCGAGGGAGGCCCCAGGTGGGCAGCAGGACATTGTCCCTCCAGAGAGAGGCTTCACTTCATTCTGTTGACCTCTTTGGAAACCTACAGGAACCAGAGCGAATACCTGGCTGGTGGTGGCTTTGCAGAGGGCATCTGTTTAACAGTCAGAATGATGAGAGTGAGAGCAACACACAGAAGGAAAAAAGAAAACCCAAGCCACAAAACAACAGCTGCAGAAGCCACTTGCTTGCCACACACCGACCGACGGGCTGGAGGGGAGGCTGGTCAGAGCTGGCAGGTTTGTCTGTCCCTGGAGAGGGGAGGAGGGGTGGGGGTACCCTGGCTCCCCAGCACCAGGAAATCACATCCTTCAGGTGCTGGCAGTGGTGCTTTGGGACACGGAGACAAGGTGCCTTCTGAGCAACATGCATTGTACCAGGAGCCAGGT
>NW_008619988.1:0-705 GCF_000691845.1 Merops nubicus | reverse complement strand
CTGGAGCAGCCATGGCTGGCCGGGGTCTGCCCCCTCCCTGCAGCCCCCCGGGCTGGCCCCAGGCTGCCAGCACCCTCCTGCACCACAGCTGCTCACTGACCCTCTCCCCACGCTCCAGGAGCAGCCAGGTTCAGAGATGGCACCACCAGGCACACACCAAAGGGGCACCTTGTGCCAGGGCAGGCTCCTGGGTACCCTCCTGGGGGAAAGCAAGCCCTGGGGTCTTAGGTGGGTGAAGTGCTTTGGTCTGAAGCCCAAGCCCTGAATCAGGGTTGGCATAGGGATGATGCCCACAGCCAGGCAGGAGAGACCTTCCTCTTGGTTTTCTCTCAAGGCCTGGCCAGCCCTGGGTGAAAACAAATTAGGGGATCACTGCCAGGTGTCCTGCCTCTAGAGTTACGGTATAAAGGCTGGCGGTGCCCCGGGGGTGGGGTTTCCACTTATCAGAAGAGCTCCCTCTGTCCTCTGTAAGTGGAGTTCTCGGCGGTGGTGGGACGACATCAGGACCAGGGCAGAAAGAGGATTATGTAGGTAATGATGCTGGTGCTTGGCAGTCACTGTGCGGCTGGAACGGGACTGATGACCTGACTTCTCACGGGGCTCGCTCCTTCCTTTGCTGTATCATACACCATGAGTGAATGCACCGATCTGTTTGTTCCTCCTCACACCTTTCCTGTGCGCTCTGGGGGGTGGTAAATCTTCCCC
>NW_008619987.1:365-811 GCF_000691845.1 Merops nubicus | reverse complement strand
GCTCCCAGCACAGGGAGCACGGTGGCCCAGCTGCTTGGGGCCCTTCTGCTCCTGCTCCACCGTGTGCTGCAGAGGGATGACACCCCGTGGCTGATGGCTTTGGGGTGGAACAGGTACCTCATTTGTATTTTTATTTTTTTCCCCCAGGGAAGGGAATTCTGTTGGATTTTTCACTGTCACCTCAACCAGGATTTTAATTCTTATTCTTCTTGTTTTGGGGAAGACAACAGTCACACGACCTTCACTGTCCACGTTCCCCTCCTCCTCCTCCTCCACACCAATTGGTTTTATAGCTACAGTTTTTTGTCTTTGTTGGCTCTCACCCTTTCTTTCTCCAGATTTCCCAGCTGCAAAGCCCTGGGACTTACTCTCCCCACTCTGGGGATCCCTGTCTCCCAACCCCACCTCTTCCCGTGGCACTTTTCCCCCACCCCTTTCCCCACCTG
>NW_008619987.1:0-327 GCF_000691845.1 Merops nubicus | reverse complement strand
GCAGAAAGGCCAGAAAAAAAACCTAAAAATAGCCACTCGAGCTTAAACCTCCCACCTCCCCCTCGGCTGCAGGGACCTTTCGGGGTGTACAGAGCATGTTGTGCTGTTGCTTCCCGGGAGAGCCGGGCTCTGGAGGGGGGCAGCTGCTGTTTACAGGGTGTGCTGGGGCTGCCCCCTGCTTCTCGCTGCTTGGTCGGTGCTTTTATTTTTGTATTTTGAATTCTTTCTTCCTAGGATCTCTTGGCAGGATTAGAAGCAGCACGGTGCTGAAATAACGCGCGCCCCGTTGTTTGTCCTCTTTCTCTGGGGTTTTTTTTTGGGGGGGGT
>NW_008619986.1:41327-42085 GCF_000691845.1 Merops nubicus | reverse complement strand
ACATATATAAAAAACTTTTTTTAAGATGTGTCTTTATCTCAGATAGATAGCTGGAAAGTTCCCACCTGGATCTCTCCTCTGCCCAGCCTGCCTGCCTGCATCTCTCACATACATGTCATCTGTCTGGGAACCTCTGAGAGAAACCTGTGTCATGTTTGTGGAAGTAAAGTGAGGGAAAGCACATTTTTCTTTGCCTTCCTCCACTCCTTCCTGCCCCCTCCTTGGGGCACATGCTTCAAGGAGATGTGTGTGTGGCAGGCAGAGCTCAGCACAGTTCAGGCAGAGGAGAGGTGGCTCTCATTTGCAAAATCCATGGTGTTTTCATCCTTGGCATGGTAGTGATGGGGTGGGGGAGAGGAAAGGGGTATGGCATGTCACTTCACTTTATCACAGCCTGGGCTCTCGCCTTGTCATTCGGCACTTGCCATGAATCTAAAGAGAGTTTGGCCTTAATAACTTCACACAAGTACTGCATTGCCAGTGACTTTAGAGACGGGTGACAGCAAGCAAGGAATTATAATGAATTGCTGCAAATGCCTTCTTCACACAAATTACAGTTATTTTCCTCTGAGCCTGCATGCCTTCCAACATCAGGATTTTGATTCAGAAGATAGGGTTGAGTGTTTATGTGGCTAGAGAGAGAGAGACATACATTTTACCATTGTTCTTGGACCCCTTCATCCCCTTCTTTCCCCACTGCCTCCCTGGGGTTTGTCTGGGTTTTTGTTTGTTTCAGATTTTTCTTCTCATATGCAGTC
>NW_008619986.1:21594-41296 GCF_000691845.1 Merops nubicus | reverse complement strand
TTTTTCCCGGCTGAAAGCAGGGCACTGCTCACAAACCATCCTGTACTTTGACAATACACTCAGTACATGGCTCATGGCCGTTTCTCAGTTCTCCATTACAGTCCCTTGCTTTCTTTAACAGATATTTGGAGAGGTACTAAAGGTAAGCAGTCCTTGGCATTTTTAGGAATGAATTGCCCAAAGTCTCCTCAGATAGGTAAATTGCCCTGAAATCATCTTGATGCTAACACTGGGAAGGTCAAACTCCCCATCATAATGCTCATCCTGGATCAGAAGAGATCTCTTTAATAGCATTCAGCACACAGCTATCCTTGGGCTGAGAGAAGACGATTGCTTCACTTTGTCACTCCCTTCACTGAACAGAAGACTGGAGGTGGCACTGTCTCTATGTCTTCTCTTCTGTGCACGGGTTCATATGATTTCAGCGGTGGTCTGCAAAGAGCAGAAGATACATGCCACAAAGAAAAGCAGAATTACCTTCAGTGAGGTGTGAAAGGAGAACTGTTAGGCAGCCACTTTGTGCAGTTCTGTAAAGGTCACTTCTGTTCTTGCTGAGCATCTTCCAAAAGCACCAGAATAAATGCAAAGATTTATTTTGATTGCCCTGGGGTTTTTTTGCTGCAGTTTGGGAACATGAGCTAGTTTCTCCACATGAATCAGAAGCAAAACTCTAGGTCCACATTAACCTCATCAGCTATAGGTATTTAAATAATAGCTGAAGCGTTTTGATTGAGACAACAAGTCAGCTGAGCTTTTGGTCAATTCAGGCAGCTCCTACCTGATTCACTCTGCCTCAGTGTAATCATCCACAGGAGGTCTTGCTTCAACTGTTTGATTCCTAGACTGGTTTTAAACAACATTATTTGTGTTATTGCCCATGTTCTTTGTTTAGATAGCATCTGTCATATGTCAAGATCAAGAAAGAAATGATAATACATAACAGAATTATTTAAATTATACAGAGGATTACTTTTAAGCAGTTAAAAAAACCCCCATGCATCTATCATTCATGTCCATGTTATCCTGGAAATGTACACCTGATGTTGCTGTGTCTCAGGTACATTCAGGACTGCCATTTGATCTCCTACTTTCATTCCTCTGCATGGAAATAGGTTAGTTGTGAGGGCTGTCATGAGACCCGATAAAGTTTAGTTACAACATGCCCAAAGAAACAGGGGACTAAAGAGGAATGTTGTGAAAGTATGAGCTATTTCAGTGAGGGCACTGAAAGTGGCATGGTTGTGTTTGCTGTAGTCTGGGGTGTCTTTGAATCACCATTGACTTGGTTACTGGCAGGGAGAATCTGTTGCTGCTATGGGCTCTGCGATGTCCATGCAGTTAAAGGGACAGTGCCAAAATGAGTTACCTCCTTGGGAACAAAAAGTGAATTACAAGTAGTTTCAGGTGCTATGTTTGCCCTTGAGTATCCTTTGTTGATTTCTGTTGTCTCGCAAACATGTTTTGAAATGCCTTTCCTTCCCTTGCTGCACTGGTAAAGCCCAATGACTGTCAGTCACCAAGTGAGTGTTGCAGAGTCCATCGCTGACAGAAGGGTGATAGTTTCACTCCGGCGGTCTCCATGTAAGAAAGTGCATGAAAATGGTATTCTGCATCGTGTGCCTTGTTAATAAATTTAGCAATTAAGTTTCAAGGCAACGAAGACATCCTCAGGCAGTATCAGTACCTGCTCTTACAGAGCTTTCCCACACATCGCTGCTGGCCTCTGTCAGAGAAGGGATGTGCTAGCTTCAATCCATGGTCTCTAACCATGCAGCCATTTGCAGGTTATGAAATATGGCATCTTTATTTCTTTACAGTTATATTAAAAGCTGAGCTGGGTACTTTAGTGTTCAGATCACAATTGGATTGGGCAGGGTTAGCTGTTAAGAAAATCGATATTTAACTTGCAGGCAACCAAACATCACTGGTGCTGTCTCACAGGTATGATGTTGTAGTCACTTTTGTCAATGGCTCTAAAGTCAGGAATGACCCACAATTTTCAGCTGCAACAGGGTTGTGCTTGTGTAACTACACTGGACTGATGTGTGGTCACATGGTCTAAACCAATGCTTTTGAATTGCCATTAACTTCTTGGGCCTTTCATGGGATTTTTTGCATGCAGGGACGGCAGAGCTAAGGATAATTATTTGATGAGTTATGTCCGGTAAGCTGACAGATGGCAACTGATTGTGTATGGCACCAAATCTTTAATACAGGAGCTATGCACTAAGCACTGTGGTGTTAATTTATGCTGATCAGGTGTGAGCACACAACCACATTTACATCCATGAGCTAGCTAGCACTGCTACAAATTTCAAGTTGTAATGTTGGTTTTCTGTAGAATAGAAAATAGATTTTCTACAGCTGGGCATTAATCCCAAAGTCTACCTGAATCTTAGATTCAGTCTGAAAATTTTTGAAACACAGTTAAAGCATCAAAAACATCAAAGACATTTGAACCAGCAATATATAAGAGGAACATGTTTTTCATGTGCCTGACACTTTTGTAATCCTTTAGCTGCTGCAGTATACCTCGATTACTGTAACATTTTACCAGGGCCTTAATTAAAAGAGTCACACCAAACACTACTGTTCCTTTAAGCGAGCACCTGATTCCTTATTTTAAAGCTTCCTAACTGAACTAAGCAGAAGTAGAAATGTCCTCACAGTCTTCTCTCTTGTTCTAAAAAACTGAACCTACATAGGAAAGCTGACTTAAGCAATTATAGTTTTGTCAACATTTGGTTTTGTCCTGAATTGGAATGAAAAAGCAGAATATCAAAACCCATCTTGGCACAAGCAGTCCCAGAAACACTGAAACTTTTTAGTCTGACATCTTTGATTGAAGAAGAACATTTAGACTTTTCTCAAATAGAAATTCAATTTCCAGGCAGTCAGACCTGAGCTGTCGCAGTGCCTCAGGCAAATGCTGTGGATGTGGGGCACCATGGGATTTGTAGCCTGGCAGGGGAGCCCAGCCTGTGAAGAATGGGCATGTGAAACAGCTAAACTATTGCTCTCAGAAGAAGTGGCTCTCAGCACTATTATTTGAATTGTGGGAAGATTTCACTTTCATCAAAAGTCCTTCAATTATCTTCTTTCGAACAACAGAAAATTATCCCTATTTAAAGGAGAAAATGATCTGTGGGTTTAGCAGAGAAAAGGGGACATTTGACCTAAAACACATTCTTGAAAGGCAGAATTATGTGTTTTGTGCATAATTTTGAAGGAGAGAAAAAAAAAGAAAAAAAAAAAAAGGAAAAAGGAAAATATCTAAATGCCTGTTTGCTTTATTTGATGTAATGTTTGTGTTTTCAATCAGTTTGACCAGAGCTCTTCCATAAAGCATCTTGTCTGCTAGATTTTTGAGACATTAATGGCAAGGAGTGCAACTTATTTTCTCTTGCATAATTTATGATGATGTGTTATTACTAATTAAATGCAATAGTAATAATGAATGCAGTCCTCAGGCTTGAGCAAACCTAGTGACGTGAGCAATTCAGGTTATTTTGTTTAGACGCCTCATGTAGGTCTTTGTCTTAAAAAAAAAAAAAAGAAAAAGAAAAAAGAAAGAGAGAGAGAGAGAGAAATACTCTGATGTTTTATAGATATTTTATTTGTTTTTTCCCAAAGTGTTTTCCGTTACATCTCACCTGTAAGGTAGGCATGAGTAGTACAGGAAAGGGAAGTGATGAGTATTGTTTACAAAGTGAGGAGCTTCAGAGCTGTAGATCTACATCATACATAATTAAATGTCCTGAATGCATTAGTTTAGGAGAGGGGAAGGAGCTATGTTTGATGGCTGTGAGGTTCTTGAATCTAGCAAAAGAGCAGTAATTGCAAGTGGATTGCACCAGCTGCCTAGCTAAACACCAATCTTCTTTATAGAGGAATCTTTCTCTATGCGTTCTTTTAATCGCTTTTCTGTTTCTTTTTCATTTGCTATTTCCAATATTGGGAGGAAGTGGGGGAAAAAAACAAACAAACAAACAAAACCACCTAAACTTGCTATGGTGACTTTGAGCTCTGCATTGTCTTGTTCTATCTTCTCCATGCTGGCTCAGACAGGATTTTAACATTATGCAGCCAGATCCGTGGTGATGATGGTGGTTGTGGTGGTGGGAAGTATGGTAAGAAGGAAGAAAAAGAGCCAAACACATAACCTGGTGAATTCAACCTCATCCCTCTAAGGGAGCAAGTGATGGAAAAAGGCTGTGTGAGGAGATTTTAAGGAAGTGGGAAAGGCAAGAACGGAAAGGGATGGGTGGATTGAAAAACATTTTTAGGATGTGGAATCATGGATTTTCAAAAAGAAAGTGAGAGGTGTATTGTGTGATATCAGGTGTATTTTCAAAAGAGAGACAGAAGCCTGTGATCACCTTCCATTCCACCTTCTCTTCCCACTATTTTGCTAAAGTCCTACCGTCAGTGAGGAATGGGGAAAGATAAGCCTGCTGTTGGGAGGGCAGAGCAGGGACACTCAGTCCTAGATGGAAATTAGGCAGAAGGAATGCTTGGTCAGCTTAGCCTTGAATGAGGAAGAAAGAAGCCAAGTGTCAGAGAGGAGGAGAGAGCGGAGGAGAGACAATCTTGGATGCTTTGTTAATTTAAAAGTGCAGTAGCAAAGCAGATGTCACCGATATGAACTTCAGGCCTTTCCTTCTCAGAGAGCAACAGGGAAGGAAATAAGAAAGGCACAGGTGACATTTACCCTTTCCCTCCCTAAAGAGCAGAGGAAAAGGGCTGTCAGATGCGAACAGGTCAAATGAGTTCTGACTGTTACCACCCACCATGGGGAGAAAGACTCACCCTTGCTTGTGTTTTGAACAAGACAAAGAGATCTTGATGGAAAGAAAACCCATTACTTATCTTGCTGTAATGAATTTTAAATCCCTTTATTTACTAGCAGTGCCAGTAGCTTCCTGTTCATGCCAAGGCATCACCGGCTAAAGATAAACAAATTTCCCAACTGATGGTGTATGGGGTCAGGAAATAATTCTGTTGTCTCTTTTAATACCCAAATATTTCACTTGCAGAGACATCAACCAAAATCCAAAATGCTTCATGCTAATGTAGACTAGTCTACAGTTCCTTGCCAGACTTTATCTCATACTTGGCTAGGCTGAAATCTTATCAGTAGCGTAAATCCAGACTCTCTGTCTTGAGAATGCTTGCTGAGAAATTGGAGAAGAAATTGATTTGATGGATAATTTTTTTTCTAGCCACCTTTACAGGCTGAAATGCTATGAAACACACCTAGCATGACCAGTTCCTGGTCCCCCATCTCCCTCCTTAGTTTCTAAAGATAATTCAACCAGGTTTAGTTTATCACAGAATAGTATGGATTGGAAGTGACCTTTGGTGACCATTTAGTTCAGATCCAGGAGGGGGTGGAGGTTTTTTTTTTGATGTATAAGATAAACAACCAGAATTAAGGAGATAGAAACCAACTATATGTTGCTGCTTTTGTTTGTGGTTAGAAAAGGAGAATGCTGGCTTCACCAAGATAAAATTTCTGCCTTCCTTTTCTTGTTAAATGTGGGATTCTAAAACCCAGTGGAAGACAGCAGTGGAATGGTTGGTTTGAATACTTTGAGGCCTACAAGAAAGGTGCAGGTCCTGTTGCAATAGGACAAAGGGTAATGTTTTTTAACTAAAAGAGGTTAGATTTAAACTAGGTATCAGGAAGAAGTTTTTTACAATGAGGGTGGTGAAACACTGACACGGGTTTCACAGAGAGGTGGTAGGTGCCACATCGCTGGAAATATTCAAGCTCAGGTTGGACAGGGCTCTGAGCAACCTGATCTAGTTGAAGATGTCCCTGCTCACTGCGGGGGGGTTGGACTAGGTGACCTTTAAAGGTCCTTTCCAACACAACACATTCTACAATTCTATGATTCTCTGATTCTATGATACTGAAATACATGGTTTTTCCAGCAAAGGGTAGAAAGTCTAATGAAAAAGATTAAGTGTGAACTGCAGGAGCTCGTCTCTGAGTACACACTTCATTTTGACTTTGTTTAAGCCAAGTATTGACTGAGATATAAGAAGATGCATATCTTGGCAGTTAGGAAACCTGGTCCCAGAAATGATGACCCATGATTCCCAAAGCCTTTAGTACTTTTAAGAATGCAGTTAGGTCCTTCATCTGAGGTAGCTATCTATACAGCCATGTTTTTTGTACTTCTATGATCTTTCCCAGCTCCACATGTGAAGCACAAAGAGAGTCAGGGTTCCATTTCTCTTGCCTGGCAGTCTGAGGAGGAGGGTGACCTCTAGACTTCATCACATTAAATTTTCGTATTTGACCCTCTTGGGATCTCTTCTGTGCTCCATCAACATTGTTTTCACTGAGCATGTGAATTCCCTAGCTATTGTACAACTGACAAGAGGAAATGACACAAATCTTGGCATTTTACAAGAAAAAGCATTAAAGCCTTTCATGGTTTCACAACCATGCCAACCTACAGATGTTCAAAAGTGATGAATAAAACCCCCTAAAATCATAACACTGACCAGCTTAAAAAATTACTTTTTTTTTTTTTTTTTTTCTTTCTTTCTTTCTTTTTCAGTTGTTAAATTCATGGCTTCTTTTCACTTCTGTGGTTTTCAAGTATTCAGGGCTCAGGACTTGGTTCACATTTTCAAGCTTTTGTTCTTCACAGCAATTCATGTCTGGAAAGGTATTTATTTTTTAACTGAAAGCTATGATTTGCACATGTAAGAGCAGAACACTGGGAGAAGTCATGGATCAGCACAAAACATCCTGACATTCAAAGCAGTTGCTGGAGTTAGTAACATGGATTCATTACTGCTGTTATCATGGCTTCTTTGAAACCAGTAAGTATGTTTTTAAGCATGTTAGAAATCCAAACAGGAAAAAAAAAATCTTGATAAAAGAAGCCAGTAGCAAATAACTGGTCTGCTATGGCAAAGATGGTTCTTAAACTGTGTAATGATTTGTGGGAAATTATTTTTCATGAGTTATGTGCTAGTGATCTCTCTGATGCTTGCATCCCTGAGGAGGATATGTACATCCTCTAAAGTGTTCCTGAAGATATTCGCTGTGAATTCATGCAAGAATTCATGAAGTTTAGCATCAATTTTCTTTAGCTCTAAGCAACCTCTCAGATGTATTTCACTTGCACTCTGAGTGTAAAAGGCAATGGCAACCCAATGAACCTGGAGGGTGGTGGGGCCTTGGATTCTGCCCCCCTTGCCCCCAGTGCTAAAAAGAAGGGTTTCCTCTTGTTAAAGGGCCAAAAAAACGTCTGAAGAAGAAAAGACAAAGCCTATGGGACACGCAGCAAAGTCCTCTGAGAGGATCCAGTGGTTTAAGAAAGACCCTTTGAATGATCAATTCCTTTATGTTGTTCATTGATTTTCTCCTGGTTTTCCCTTATCTTTCCTTTCCTGTTGATATCTCTTTAATTGATTTCTGATTACAGATTACACTGGTTACAAACTGTTATTTGTCAGACAATGGAACCAAGCTTCTCTCTGTGGCTTGGGGAAATACATGCAGCTCTTGATAATTTCAGGAAGTTCAAACTGAACAAGCTGTAGAGAACGTAAGATGATCTGGTCGTAATTGGTAAAGAAGGAGTCTGTACAGACTCCTTCAAGCAACTACCTTGTTTACACTCCCCATCCTTTATATTGCTAAGAAATCCTGTATCTTGCAAGAATTACAATGCAGAAGAACCTGCAACTGAGTTCAAAGTGTGCTTCTTGGACTCATTATCAACTCAAGCTCTGTTTGCAATGCTTAGCGTATAAATTATTTAAATTAAACTAACTACATAAATTATTCAAGTTCTCCCCCTTCCCTTATCTTTAACAGACACTGCAGAAAGTTCAGTGTTAGTGGTGTCACACTTCACTGCCAATCTGATAGTCATGCTAAAGGTATCTCACAACATTGACAGTGCCCAAATGACCATGAGACTCTCAGGAGGAAGCTACCAAAATCTGAATGATAGTGACACTGGAACTGCTCATCACCAGTGCTGGGCTGCATTCTGCTCATCAGGGTAAATAAAGAGGGAGTTACAAAAGGAATTACAGGAGGGATGATTGTTCAGGAATTGGTACAAGTTAATCCTGTTAAATGCTTTCTGTTTTGGCTTTGGATGCATTCAGGGCTTGCTTTTCCCACTGTGGGGAACCTGAGGTGGTCAACAGCCATGTTGTGAGTAAGCTTAGTGCAGTGTCAAGGGACTCTCTCCTTAAGAGCATCATCCTGATCCTGATCTGGGTCATTTCTCCCCTAATGAAGTACTTAGAAGGATGAACAGGAATTTGGTCTTGAACTCTACTGTAGTCAGACATCTTGTTTAGGTGCCTGGAGGAGATGGTATGGCTCCCAGCTCCAAGAGAGCAATAAACTAGAGAGTGTGATTTAGAGGCAGAGCTGTCAAAGGCTAGTTCCTAGGTGGCCATCAAAGAGGCAGCAACAGAGTGTAATTACAATAGGAACCCTGAACAGAGTCCTTAGTTTCAGTGGAACCTGTGTGAATTATTCTTTATACATAGATTTTTTCTTTCATGTTGTATTCTTGTGAGTCTCTTAATTTTACATTTCAAACATTAAATTAAGAAAGCGGCCTCTGTCAGGTCTCCTAATTCTGCTGTGATTGATTTGTAAATCTGTGAAGACATGGTTCAGTTAGATTTCTAACTATGCTCAGACATCGTGATACATCACAGCTATGGGGTTTGTGGGGAACATATTTCAACTGTAGAGAAACAAACAAATTATTTTGTTCATCACAGTCTCCGTGGACCATCCAAGTTACGGTTCAATATTGCTCTAAACAATACAAGACAAAATCCAAGATATTAATGGCTACCTCCTTAGTCTTGAGTTAGTGTAGCTATCAAGGACTGATATCAATCCAGGATGGAGGGCAGTAGGACAGAGAAATATATAATGAATATATTAACTCTTTTGAAGAATATATGGGTGGCTGTGGCATTAACCTTGCTGAAGGAAGAGGAGAGTATAGATCATATGGCAACCGGACAGAATGTTAAGAGAGACCTGCTGAGAGATGTTGTGAAATATCACAGCAGCACCCCCTTCATTACATGGCTTGCAGCAAGCTACAGATCAGGTGGTGCTACCACAAGGGAAGCGGTATGGCCTGTCTTGCCACTTCAGTGAATTTGAACCTACTAGAAAGGCAGGCCCAAGGCTCAAATGATTTGAGTGTGATGGAGAAAGCAGAATTCCACCCTTGTGATTTCACAACGAATCTCATGATACTTGGTGTTTTCCAGTTGTCTGCAGCCTTTACAAGTATTTGTGCATATGACAGCCTGTTGTTCTTTCATTTAAAGACTAAATGATTACACCTTCATCACAGACTTGTGGAGAATGGCTAGAAATCTGAACCCTCAAAACACAGAAGAGCAGAAAGAAAACAAAATTACCCAAAGTAATCCTTAAAAAACAAAGCAGAACGAAAACCATTTTTATCCATCCTCATGATTAAGGACGAACAGGGAGAACAGATTCTCCTATCTAATTTTTCAGCAGTTTGGGGTTGCTGAAACACAAGCAGGTGGGAGATATGCCGTATTCATTAAAGATGGATGTGGCATACTTCCTTCTTTTTAGGCCACCAAGAGATGACATTCTGTATGTGGTGATAACTAAGAGGATAAGATGGTGTTTCTATTGGTTTCATGCTTGCCTGTATTGGACTAGATAGACGTAATCACCCTGGAGATACTGTATTTACTTCTCCTTCCTTATTTACTTTGTTTCTTTTATTTCACTTTAGGGGACTAGGCTGGAATTGACATTTCTTTCTTTTCAGCAGCCGCCTCCTCTCTCAATGCCGAGTCTCTGGGCACTGAGTTAAGCCAGACAGTGGAATGGACCTGCTGTAAATAGTGTTGATAAATTGGGTAGATAACACAGCGTGGCCTGGTTTACCCCAGTGCACAGAGTAATAAAAAGGAGCTTCCGCCTCTGAAAGGTCATCGTATTGACAAGGGGAACGATTGTGGGAATGGCAGTTGTGAGACACTTGTCGCTAAAGCCACTTTTCTGCAGGAGATGTTGAAGGGATTATGCCTAGGTGTTTTCCTCCCTGTCCTCAACCCTGAGGTCATCTGATTCACTGGTGCTGAGCTTGACCATTGGAGATGAGGATCCCAGGTGCAAAGCAAGTCTGAGCAGCAGGGCTCCCAAAAACTCTCATGAACCAGCTAAGCCAAATATGGCCAACTATGTGAGAGTTTTCCCCTCTTGGGAAGACCCCCAGAAGACTACTTCAACAGTCATTAAATGTTTTGTCACCTCATTCTGTGTAACCAGGAGGCCTTAGTGAGAGAGTTGGGATGAGGCTACCAATAAGCCACAATTCTCACAAATAGTTCAGTAGTTTCATGTAATGATTCAAAACCAGCCCCTTTTTATTGTGTATTTCTTTATTTCAGTTCATGCAGAGGAGATAAGTGCAATAGCCGATATACAAACCAACCAACAGACATCACTGAAACATCATCTTGGAGGTGCCAGATCATTGCTGGTTACCAAACACTGAGAAGAATTTGTGTCGCATGCATCCATCACATAGTAGGCACAAGAGAGATCAGGCAAATGTCCAATAGATGATTAGGAGTCTCAGACCATTGAAGAAAACCTACTCCCAAAAGGTTCATCTTGAAAAATGAAACCTGCCTGTTTGAGCAGTCAGAGCAAATGTTATGTATTCAAAAGTACCAAATCAGGGATGGAATAACCTCTGAGGCTTTGCCTAGTATTGCAGTCATTTTCATGTCAGGACACTTTTAAACAGCTCTCCAACTAACGTACACAGTATCAGGACTGGAAATTTGAGTCTAGTAAGGTCTCATTGAAAACTAAGACATACAGCCTACCAACTTAATGCAACAGATCATGCCACTTGGCACCAGGATGTGATATGATTATATAATAGCTGCCATTCTGTGTCATATCAAAGGTCCTTGTGGTCCAATAGCTTCCCCTGACATTGGTCAGTAGAGCATGCTCAGGAAGCACTGTCAGAACAAAGTGCCTGTACAATGATTTTTGCTCCAGTTGCTCTTCCAGCCTCCAGCACTCCAGAGTTTATAGGATTCCTAAACCAAACCTGTACATACAGCACTTTACACATCAATGAGAAAGTATTCATAAAGTGGAGGCATTGCTGCTTGGTGGGGAAAAACATTTCTTCTCCCCAAAGAAGCTAAACAACTATGACAAAGTATTGATTCTATCATTTTATTTCAAGTGTGACGCCCGTGGTGTATTAGGAAAGGGAGTATTTCTGCAGTAGAGTGAGTTTCTTAGCTCTACAATGTATCATGCTGCCCTAATGATATTATACCAGAGGTGGTTTTCTGAATGGAGGGAGCAATGGGGTTTGCCACTTCCTCTGTCTTTTGATGGTTTACTTGGCTATAATACTGGCATAACAGTAGATTCCAGCGGCACTCATGGCCTGCTCCCAGATAAATGTTGAACTCTCTATGGAGTTTTTTATAAATAACAATGAGGTTTTAGGGACATTCCTATTTTGCTCTGTGAATTGGCCCATGCAGAAAACTAGAGTTTGATGGATCATCAATTTGTGTCTTTTACTACCATTCCAAATGCAAAGTGACATGGATTTGGAAACCTCAACTAGATGGCTAGGTGAGGAAAAGTCTGAGTTTGGCCAGAGAGGTAAATTATAATGCCTTGTGAACCTGACAGCAAACTGGCTCACAGGATATCTAAGCAAGACCAAAAAGATGCCCTATGGAAAAGTGATCTAATGATTTAATACCCCTGTTCCTGGATAGTGGTGTCATGAAGCCTAGAATGGCAATCTTTGCTTTGGCCACACAGCACAGTCTTCCAGGGAGCCAAGACCAGCTCATTAGATGCCAAGATTTGCACTCCTTGTAAGAAGCTGGTCCCCATCCAGTTCTGACAGTTTCACCCAGCCAATGCCATCTGTCTGAGACAGTTCCCCAAACACACAGCAAAGCCCCTCTCAGAGTCCTGGCCACACGGAGGGAGTGTTTCAAAGGGCTGGAAAAGGTGGTCACTGTGAAGCGTGGTAGCTTTCAGTTTCAGTGGTGACTGTCACAAGAGTTGCTGATGTCTTTTGTGATCTCCACACACTTCCGGAAATCACAAAATGAATCAGTAATCATAAAATAAAAGCAGAGGTAGAAAACTAGAATGGGTAACCACCTCCCTAGTGATTAATGTTCCTCTCCTCTCCTCTGCTGCCTGAGTGCAAAACACTCTTCTGTATCAGCAGGATGACCTGGACCCAGGTTCCCCTGAAGTGAGTGTAGTTTGCCTCAGTCTTGCAGGAGGCTCTGGGCTCTATCTCTGAACAAGATAATAGGGCCCTCAGCAACTCACCCTCACCTTAGCCTCATCCACTGGACAGGTGTGGGCTAATGCATTTTACTCCTATTGCTAAGCAAGTTGGGGTTATAAACATGATTTTCATTATTGGGTTTTAACATATGTAGAAACTACCCAGCAGTGATAATAGCTTTGCACCAAAAGAGCCTTCAGACGGAGGAGAACAGCTTCTCTAAAGTGTTAAGAATCCCAGCACATTTATCTTAATAAGTTTTATTACAGCCTGCCAGTTTAAACCTAATGACTAATTTATCGTATAAAATACCAGCAATATATTTTTTGATTTTGCTAATTAATTATCTCAAACAAAGGTGATATTTATAAAACTGTCCAGAAATGGTATGTGCATTGAAATTGCCTTGCAGCAGGAGATGAAATTATTACTAATATGGGATCAAATTATTACTGTATTGACTTAGTTACTTTATTACCTCATAATGGATTTCTTCATTATTTTCCCCGGGATTGTAGCATTCATGATTGCATTAAAGTCTGTTAATCTATGCAAATATCATTAGGAGCTACTAATAACCACAGCAACTTTCTTCAATTTCAAGGAATGTGGTAAGTACTCTCAACACATTGTTATTTTCTGTTAGTGTGATGGGATTAACAGAGCTCCTGAGTCCTTGGGACAGTGGATGGGCAGCAGATCCCTTGAGCCTTTTCTTCCTTAAGGATAGATGAGGTAGGAAGTAGGAATTTTTTTATTCTGTTAGGAGGTGGCACGAAAGGCACCATTCTCAGCTCTTCCACTCAAACGCTACCTGATGTCAACCAAGTCATCTGTTGGTTGGCCATGTCATATATTTTTCGTCTATTTTTTTTTCTGTTTTTTTTTTTTCCTGTTATTTATCTTCAAATGCAATAGCCCCCACAGAAGCACGTGTTTTCAAAGTACAGTGGGAATCAATTATTTTCTAAAGGCCAGGTCAAAGGATAGTGGCTTTTTTAGCTGCAGGAGAAGGCAGAAGCAAATAGGGTAGGTAAATTTTCAACACTGGATACACAGCTTTTCAGTATCCCCTCTGTGATCTAATGCCTTCACACTGATGTTTCAGAGGTACTCAATAAGCCATTTTCAAGAGGACTGAGTTTGCTGCAGAGCTGCGAGAGTGTCTGTGTTTGTATCGACCGCTTTAAAAAAAAAATGCAGACAAATATTAAGCCTTGAATGTTTCCCTTTCCAACAGCACTAAAAAAATGAAGGATGCATCAATAAGTAGAATAGGTAAGGGGAGTTAGGTACACAGTAATAAGTACACATCTGTTGATTGGCATAACTATTTATCTCTATTACCGATTAGTCCCATTTCACATTTTCCATGCTTAGATAATGAGGTTATAGACACCTTTGTAGTAAGGCACACAAAATTAAATAAAAGAAAATCAGGTTAAATTGGATCACTGAATGGCAAAGACAGAATTTCACCTTCTTGTCCATATCTGTCTGTCTATCTGTCTGCCTAAATTATCTAGATCCATAATTTATGCACAACCAAGACAATCCCGACAGCAACTTTCCAGCAGTGATTTCTAACTGATCATTGCTGTATTATTCCTGCAATATTAGGGCTTACATTGGCCTCTCCTGTCATTTCTGAATGGCACCTGAAGCCTCCTCTTCAAATTGACCTTAGACTGAAATCAGTTTAGGTCCAATTATAAGAGCTACTGAACTCTGTGTGCCCTTGTTTTGCTCCATCAGCATGTGCACCATAGCTGAGAGGAGACAGGCTTTGAAAATGTTAAAGGTTTCAGTTTTTGACACAAAAGCTGCATTCTGAACTATAAACAAGCAATACAGGCTTCACGTGGTGGTGAACAATGCCACAGCCCCAGGGGTTCCTAGGGTGCCTCTCTTCTCCCTTAAACAGTAACAAGAGTATTCCTCCCAAAATCTCCATTTTGGGTTGATTTTGTTTGGTTGGTTGTTGTTTGTAGTTTTGGGGTTTTTTTGTTTGTTTGTTTTGTTCTTAAAAAAAGAGAAAACCCCACAACACTGTTTTGGTATCAGACTGAACTGGTTTTGCATTAAGCATGTACACCTCTGTAAATGGATTAACAAAATGTGATTGTTTGGTGTTTAGCTGTCAATTTGCATTTAGCTCAGAGGGGATAATTTTAACTCAGAATGTGTTGAAAAGTAATTCCATAGATGGAAGCAGTGTTGGACATTGCTAAACTTTCAGCTTTTGTGTTGACGAGCCGACCTTATTTTGATAAATAAAAGAGTAACCAAACAATGCTCAGGAAGGGAAAAAGCAGGGTGAATTCAGAAAAAAAAAAAAAAAGAAAAAAAACCCCACACAGTATTTCTTCTTTCTTGTTTGTTTTTTTTTTTTTTTTGAGTGGTTATCTTTCATGGGGAAAGGGAAAAATAAAGAGGAAAGCAAGCCCAGGAGAAATGCAGGCAGTAAATTAGATGGATTGGTTGAAGCTGTTACACATTAATTGCATTTCAGGATCACCTGGGCCCCTCTCCACCAGGCAACAGAGCCTGTGCTGGGCACTATACAAACACTGAACAAAGGAAGGTAACAAAGCAACGTGAAGGATTGTATCGAGGGTCTCTCCAGCTGGTTTCTTTTCCGGGCCCATTGCAGAATACAAGCTCATTAACTCTCTGAGTTTAGACAGGTTCTGTCAGTCACAACTCCTTCACAAAACTGCTGAGCGAACCTCCCAGCTTGAACTGGTTCACATTTTTGAGATTATAAATGGAGGGTGTTTATTTGCTTGATTTTTTCACTGGACAAGGGTCCTAACTTGGAAAGAAAGCTTAGGTTATCACTGCTAAGGTGTTACAGTACATTCAGACATGAGGACCCAGACATTCTAGGAGGGTAGTCATCTACCATTTGCTACCTGAAACATTAATTTGGAAGGAGATGGGTCCCACCGGGAAGTAGTTTGGCTTTCCTGTGCTCAACATCCCTTTTATACCAGGCAGAGAATGCAGCAGTTTCACTGAAAATAGGATATAAAAACATCTGCCTTGGACTGATGGTAAAGTGGAAGACAAGGCTTTCTTCTTGTTACTTAAATCAGGCTTATTTGGAGTAGCTGACATTATTTTTTAATAGCTTGATACCTGTTAATAAAAGGCTTCTTTGGGTTTCTATATCTCAGCCTAAATGGATGGCCGTAATGTAATTTGGAACTCAGAAAAAGTCTATATTCTAGTGATGATCTCAATGCTGTCATCTTGAGCCCATCCCAAGTAACAGTGGAGGGACATAGTTATCTGGTGTAAATCAAAACAGTTCCATTGATGGTGCTGATTTACACCACCTGAGGACCTAGCTTAGCTGTGTTATGGCAGTGATCTGCACTGTCTAACCTCCCTGAATCCCTTGCATGGTTTGTATACATCAGTTAACTTCAGGCAAGACTTTCTCACATTGTCTGAATGCTAATTGCACTCCTGTGCTGCAGCTTATATTAAAATTAATATATAATTCTAGAAAAATAGAGATAATTGAACTGACCTAAAATATAACCCCTTCCCTTATTTCTTAAGCACTTGAGTTTTAGCACAAATCTCTTTTACTGCAGAGGCTTATGTTGTGCCATCATTTTTTAAAGAGCAATTAAACATTTAACATGATCACAAGGAGAAAAGAAAAGCTGCTGTTCAAATGCATCAAGAAAAAAAAAATTGTGTATATATATATATATATAAAAAGCCCAGGAAAACAGCCATTTGCTGCAATGTAAGAGCAAAAGAAATTTTCACTATGGCCAGTTCAATTCAATGGCTTTGTTTGTGGGAATCTAGTATATTATTTTTAAAAACAAAATAGATACTTTGCTGAGCTCCTTAGAAAGAATTCCAAACAATACAGATGCCACAGATACCAGGTAGATACAAAGGCTTTCTGGAGACTAAGCATTATGATTTTTATTTTCTCTTTGTTATCCTTGCTTGGGAGGGTTACCCAGAGATTGGAGAATATCTGCTTCTGGAAATGATTGTGCTGCATTTCCTCAAAAAGAATAAAGAAACAACAAACTTCAAAACTCTGCAGCCCTACTGACATTCTTCAGCCTCCAGTTTCACACATTTTTCTCTTCTGTTAAAAGCACATAATCCAAGCTATGAGTCATCTTGATCAGCGTTGCTGCCTATACTCAAAGTATTAATAAGAGGAATTAGTCCTGTTTGTCAGTCTGTCTGTGAATGAGAGATGTGGGATTAAGTCTCTAGATGATATTTGTTTTCCGTAGCTTATAGAGAATGTTTATTCAGTTGCCATAAGGACATTGGGGTCATGCAGTCCGGTACACAGCCTGAGCAGACGACTGCATTATACAGTCCCATTCATGGGGACCTTCAGCCCCTACCACAAAAAAAAAAAAAAACAAAAAAAAACCAAAACAAAACAAAAGGTTCCTGTTTTGACATTCTGGTTGTCCTAGGAGCCTGCATTAAATATGCCCTCAAAATCTGTTTTGCCAGTACAAAGGCATGGATAGCAACACAAACTCAAAGAGGTCTCACTCCCTGATAAGGAGTGAATGAGAAGGGGTCCCCCCAGGGTGGTGGGATTCCATGACTGATGTCAATACAGAGGAATTTTGGGGGCATTAATATAACGGGATTTTCAGGTCTTTTCATGGGACAATCATTTTCAACTCGGCTTTTATAAGGACAGAATTCTCTGTTCTAATAGGAGGCATAGAAAATGGATCAATGTCAGAAAAAGAGACAAACAGGTAGTCAGGTCAATCATCCACATCCTGGGGTATCACGATATAAGGCGTTGAGATGACCTTTTTTGGTAGTGTCAGACACAAGGGAGCTCTGTAAAGGGGTGCTAGTCACCAGGAAGGCCACCAGCTCCCCAGAGCAGGCATTCTCCAGGATGTGAAATGAGAGAACAATGATCTAAACTCAGTTCCTTACATTTTAGAAGGACATCTGAATGACAGAAAAGGGACTCTGTCTCCTCCTGCTCTGGGATTCTTGAAAATGCAATTTTTCATATTTTAATAGAAGCAGCTTGAAAAGTTTTTAGGTTTAATTCAGAGGAAATGGGAAAACTGTTTACATATCAGCTACTTTCTACATACAAAAGAATCTTCTTCTCAGCTCTTGCTTCAACACCTAGTCTCAGGCATGCCTGTGACACAGAGAGGTTCTTTATTTGCCATCTCAATTTTTTCTTGGATTGTAATATCAGACACAAAGCAACATTTTCTCTAGTAGATTGTGCCACTAATACAATAAGGGTCTAATATATTAATGAATAAGGATCTGTAATATGCTAATATTTCCGCATCACATTAATATTCTATTAGACTAATGCATTATTATGCTAATAAGCCTATTAAAAATGCAAAATATAATTATATGTTCTGTATGGCTCCACTGTTGAAATCTAATTCCTGCTCTAGACACACTTGTGTGTATATTTCTAGAAATTGTATTACCTGCTGTGAAAAGTTACTTGATCTACACCTGATGTATTTCATCACACACACCAAGAAGCCCAGCCAGGATTTCCATACTTCTAATATTGTTACCACGTGAAACAGCTTAAGTGCTTTAGCAGGTCTGCAATTCGGTTGTGGGAGAGGCAGGCTTGCAGCCATGCTTTACACACACTTCTGTCTCTTGATTTAGAGCCTGGTGTTTAGCTTTCCTTTCACAGAGCAGCTCGTTGAGAGGGGCCCTTCCTCTGGGTGAAAATGTTGTGCAAGAAAGGTCTCATGAACCTAAATCCCAGCAAGTCAATCCCCAAACAAAGGGTGGCATCTGAGACCTGTTGAGGGATGGGGTTTACTTTCTCTGTAGTGTTTCATATAGGCAAGTTTAGTCAGCTTCCTATTCAACATGTTGTTTATAGGATTTATTCTTTAATGCTCAATTTCCCTTGACACCATCAGGGGAGCCTAAGCCATAGGCCTAGCTGGCTGTGACTTCCCCCAGACAGCTAGTCCCCAACACCAGGACACTGTGATGCCTACATCCCACCAGGATCCCAGCCCTGGGTACCCTCCTGCTCCTCTGTCACTGTTAAGAGAGAATTTGCAGAGTGCCTCCCACTCTCCATAAACATATCCACACTCCTGTGCACTCCTGAATAATGGCATTTGGAGGAGAGGTCTCCTGCAGTTCTTTCTACCACAGCTAAATGTTCACTTGATTGCTTTTAGATGGGCCAATTAAGAATGAAAAGGGAAAGTGAACAGCATGATTTTGTTTTGTTTTAAAAATGTCAGGTTTGCCAAGTTTATTAAGCAGGAGCTCAGAACGAATATTGAATTTTCAAAGATTGGCTCTGATAAAGTTTGGGAAAAGAAAGTGGAACAACATGTCCTTTCTCTTGTCCCTGTCAGGATAACTTGCTGCCCTGTATCAATGTCTGCATCTGGTAGCACAAGTGATTTAATGGATGTTACAACACACGCCTTTAACGTGAGAACAGGGTTTCTGGGTTTTGCCTGAAGATCTATTCACTTCTTTATTGCCACTGGAAAGAGTCAGGAAATTGAATGGAGAAAAAAATCTGGCTAAAAGAATTCCTTTCTAATAGTGAGGAAAGGAAAGATGTAGAACAGGTTGTCCAGGTAGGCTGAGACTCTGTCTCTGGAGGTAGATTTAAAACGAGAGAAACAAGACTGTCAGTAATAGCACAGTCAAAGCTGATCCTACATTGTGCTAGTTGAGCTGGACAGCTTCTCCAGTGTCCTGGCAACACTTTCCTGTGGTTCTGGCCCACCTTTCATAGGCAACAGACCCAAGGCTATGTGAAGAGTTTCATAATGTTGTAGCCCTCAAGGTTGTTTTTTTATCTAAAGAGAAAAGAGGTTGGGATGACAAGAAATTCTCCTTAAAGGAAGTGAAGAATAGGAGGCAACGGTTTACAAGTGCTTCATAAGACTGCAAAATGTGCTCAATTTCACAAAATTTAAGGCTACCATTACCATCTACATGCTTCATGCAACCCGCTTGTATTGTCTTGAACGTGAGCAGCCTTGTCCTGGGCTGGCTGTCTTTCCTTTGCAGTAAAGATCCTGCTATCATGAACAATGACTGGGTTTCCCTTTTAGGGCAAGGGGAAAAAATCCAGTTCTGTGGAAGTGAAAATCCAACTATTTCAGCATTGTTTTCTATGAGTATTCAGTATGCCACGTATGAGTGCATGATACTTTACATACGTGACTCTTCAATTGGAGTTTGTTGTAGCAGACATGATGAATGAGTTTGGGACTCAATCTCACAAGATCTGAAATAGTTTCATTTTTTTACTGTATCATCTAACTCATCTTACTTCCAAATTTCACTGTTTTCAA
>NW_008619986.1:0-21563 GCF_000691845.1 Merops nubicus | reverse complement strand
GCAGGAATTATTATTTACTCAATGAAGATACACAAAGCATTGAATTCCCAGGTTGGATCTACTGAGCAGGAAGCTCATATTCAAATGTTTATACTGACTGTATTTTCAACTTGCTGCTGGTGTTTCAGTGATCCCATAGAATATTCCATTTATGTCATTGTCATTATTACCATTACTATTTTAATATGTAGTCTGTGAGACAGCATGTCCTGTGGATTCTCCAAGAGGAACATCAGGTGGTTTCAAGCTGCTTCATCAGCTTGAAGTTCAGTGGAGCTACACTGATTTACATCATTTGAGAATTTAGCCCAAAGTTCCTATTGAAAGTGACAGAAAGCTTTTTTGCTGGGCACTCTCTCCCTTGGAAAGATAACACTTTTCACAGGAAAGCTGTTATTTGGTATGCTCCCTTATGTAACATCACCGTTAGCAAAATAGAGACCAAAAAAGATGAGGACGCTAATACGCACAGAAAGGTTCAGAGTGCCTAAGTGAGCAGCCTCTCCACAGCATGATGTTGTACTGTTGCTGAACAGCTCCACATACATAGTGAGGTTTTAGGGAAATCTATTCTTCAGTTTCTGCAATATAAATTTGTACGGGATGAGGGTTTAAATGTAAATTATGACTCCAGCCTTTGACTGTGCCTGTGCTAATGCCTAGCAAAAAATCTTCCTGTCCTGTCCCGTCCCTCACCCATATTTCTATTTCAACACATATCTGAAACACTCCATTTTCTTATCTAATTACAATGACACTAGGAGTTATTTAAATGGATTTTCTTCCTGTTAAAGTGGCATATTGCGTCTTTTTTACCTTGCCTTGATCTCAAGTTTGTCCATCCACAACCTGGCATTTGAACTTTTCACACATTTCAAAAGTAACTTCATTGGCATGTGCATGACTGGAAATTTAGAGCTCAGTTCATTCTCGGAGATTAAGGCATGTGAAATCGAAACTGTAATTGTACTTCACATATCCAGTGATCCCAGGAACTGTTGTCTAGACCTCTCACTGAAGAGTGTGGCTTGCGTTTTTCTGGCCTCTGTTTTGCAATGTGCCACTTCTGCACTGTCACAGCCCTGTGAAGTATCTTGACTCTCCTGCTACCTTAGAACCTCTCATGACATTCAGGGTTCCTTCTCTTGCTGCCTTGACACAGGACATGGGCACAGATGGGCAAAAGTACCCCTCTGGGCTTCAGATATGACCCTAGATCTGTTAGATTAGTTCACAGCTGTTTCAGCATTGGTATTTGTTGAACCATCACTATCTTTAAAGAAGTGTATGTGCTGATGAGCAAGAAAAGCTTTTGCAGGTCAGGCGCTGGGGTCAGGCAGGTTATGTTGCACACCTTTGTCTTAAAGCCCAACCCAGATATTTCTGTGCGAAGCCCTGAAATGAGTTTGCTGCGGGAATCCTGAGCTGTAGGAGCCTGGTAGCTCACCATCAATCTGTGAGTGGTTTTGTCCTCTTGGGCTTGCTTCACACCAGGACTAATAAGCAAAGACTGGCCTGTAAAGCTTACACAGATTACAATTCCCTCACCATGTAATGCTCTTCCTTTTGACAGAAAAGCATTTTTTTTCCCTCTAACTTTCTTAGGTTTTCTCTCTCTAGGTCTAACTTTTCTGCAATCTGAATTCAAGCATGTGTGAAAAATCAGGGTGAGAGGATTTGCTCTCTAGGCAAAGAAAACACCGGAGGTTAATTAAAAACAAAAGGAAGCATAACAGCCAACCCCCACTCTCTCCTTCTCTCTACCCACATGGACCCTTCAAACCCAGGGGTTCATGCAGAAGTGGAGCTAGCCAGGACCAGGTTGGAGGCAAGAGCCCTGGAGGAGGAAAGGGTTTGTAATCTTTGAATGAAAGAAGGGGTGGGGGCAGACCATCCCATCAGTGTAATCGCAATGGCAATTTCATCTAGGCCTGTTGTTTTTTAATGAGTTTTCATCCATCTTTAATTTGACAGGTCTTCTCTCCCAAATGAGGGCTAAGATGTCAGGGGGGGGAAGGAAAACAGAACAGTAGGGCAGAAAGCCAACCCTCTTACAATATTTCTTTTTTAATTTGTTTCTTTCCCTCTTAACTGATTGCTAAAATCTCCTTCTCACAGTTTTGTCTGTCCTTTTACTAATATTAAGATTTTGTTTCAAAATATGTGTTCTAAATGAACACAGGGAACTAAGAACAACTTCATCAAGCCAGGCTATCCGTCCCAGTACCATCTATCCACAGGCGCCAACAACAGTTAGGAGTATAAGAATGAGAAAGACATACTGCTCTACTTTCCTTGTGATACATGTTCAGATTTTCCTTGAAGTTAGTTTCCCAGGGTGGATTTTTCACCCACAAATTTGGTTTTTTTGCACCCATGTAAACTTCTAGTACTTGTGGTTCCCTGCAGCAAGAAGTTCCATGGACCAGTTGCACTTTATGTCGGCAGGGTTTTCCAAGTGTTCACTAATACACACCACCAGCCTTTTGGGGGTTAATTTATAGGTGAATACAGTTATTAGGCAATGAGCAAAGATGGATATGTTTTGGGGGTGGGTAGGTGAATTAGCAAGTATTTTTATGTCACACTGTCACTTTCTATTATTTCATCTTTGTAGAGTTGTTTTGAGCTTTTTACTTAGTTAAGAGTTTTTTACTCTTCCATAGTCTCTCTCATTTGTGCTTGACCTCTCTTATTTCCTGGACATTGCTCAGACGTGGAAGCAGGCCAAATAAAGTCTTGAATGGGAAGGTACTATTTAGGAGACATCTCCAAATAACAAATGAAATTAAGAAAGCTGCTTACAAACTTTTGATACAGTGCCAAAGTCATGTTCTGTGTTTGAGGAACACAAGAAGCCCAAACCTGGCCAGTCCAACCCAGACAGCAAGCAACTTCAAAACACCTGATTTTGTAAAAAGATTAGAAGAACAACAAATCCTTCTTTCCCTCCTCCCTCTCTCCCTCCCTTCCTCTCTTCCTTCCGCTCTTCCTTGGTGCTGGGAAGAACAAGCTCAGCAAGAACAGAAAGCCATCTTGTTTTTCTGGCTTATATCTCTTGGCCACATCAAGACATAATAGTATTCAAAAGGAAAAGTCACACAGTTCTTACATCAAGGAATGGGCCTGTCAGGGGCAGGATGAGCTTGGGGGATATCCAGTCTTAGTGGCATAGTTTAGATATGATCAAGTCTTTATGATAAAGAATGTGGGCACCTCCACCAAAGCATTCATCCCTGACAGAAGCTCAGGCCAAGCTGAAACAACTTGTCCATTTTTTTTTTTGCTGGGGTTTCACACCCAGCCTACTCTTCCTTTTTCAACCACATGCATGCCTCCCATTACAGGAATAAACTTTGAATATAGTATTTTGCACATCTCTACCACTGCATTACATCCCACTGGCCATGTCTTGACAGGCTGCATCAGTCAATAACAATGCAATATTAAAGGGTAATGACACAACCATGCAGAGTAATGAGAGAAAGCAATTTCTCTCACTATTTAGCCATTTACCAATCGATTGAATGCAAAACAATCAAGTCAAAACACAGGGAGTGGGCTGAGTCCAAGAGGGGCCAACACGCGTTCTTGTAATGTAGTGGATCTGCTCAGCTGGCTGACGAAAATTGTCTAAGAAAACACATTGAGTTAAATTCTGTTCAGGATCTGAATACAGAGCAGAGCAAAGGAAACAAACATGGACATGGACTTATAGAGTAAAAAAAAAATGTGAATGTAGATTAAGGAGATGGAAGAAGGTAGTAGAATGCCGTTTGGGTCTATGCAGTGAGCATCAGTTGAGCCATGTGTGTTGTTTTGGCTGAGTGATTAATACAGATATGTCTATTTCTATAGACTCTGTCTCAGTGGTGCAACTCCACTTTACAATCCTTCCTCTGAGAATCTCTGCAGGCTCAGAAAACATCTGTGGTTCTCATGAGCTGCCCCTAGAGAAGATTAGGATGGACAAACTTCATTTACAATCAGGCAGACAGTGAAACCTGCATAAATCCTTAGATTAAGCAGCAGAATGAGAACAGGAGCCTACCTGCATTCCCTCCTTGTGAAACAGGGGAAAGGTTTGGATCTGCCACAAGAATATCATGAAGACCAGATGAGACCAGGAAAATGATGTTTGGAAAAAGCAGAAGATGGATTTTATGCACTCTTTTTTAAATTGGAAATAAGGGTGAATTCTCTTAATTGGTGTACAAAAAAAAAAAAAAAAAAAAAAAAAAAAAAAGAAGGAAAAAAGGGGAAATTTTGTATATTGTGTAAAAAAAAAAAAAAAAAAAAAAAAAAAAAGATGATAAAGTTGATGAGAAATTCACAGGACACAGAAGAGGCTTCCAGTAGTAGGGTGACTATATTGGCTTGTTCCACCAGGCAAATTCAGGCTGATGTGGCTGGACATTTCTACATCTTCATTGCTTCTTATTTCTAATAGAAGTATTGCTATTCCTTCCCTAAGGAGTAACGAGGGTGTCCTAGTCTAACACTGTTCACAGGATGTTGCAGTTTTGCAAAGATATTTACAAAATGGACCCTGTAAAAAGTATATGGGCCTTGGAGCAGCCCATCAGAAAGAAAAGTGACAAACTCTGCATCTGGCTGGTTGTCACAAGGTGAAGTGTTTGGCTTTACTAAACCACAGATATCCTGCACAAGCTGCACCTATGTGGGGGAAAGACAACACACACCATACCCTAAGAGCAGTCCTGTGTGAGGTGCTGCTCTGAACAGCTGTGCTCAAAGAGCTGAGCAAGGCTGTGGGAGAAAGGCAGATTGGAGAGAGGAAGGAAAGTCACTGGGACTGCAGCAGAGATGCCTCGTCATGGGTTCTGCACCATGGAGATGCAGAACTCAGAGCATGGAGAAAGGAAAGGGATGAGGAGATAGTGAAATATTTTTCCCTTTAATTTTCTTTTCTTAAAGCTGTTTGTAGGTGTAATCCTACAATAGCAGATTGTAAATCCGGCACAGGCCCTAGTGATTATTGCAGCTGGAAGGCTCTGGGTCATTCTGTAACCTCTCTGCTCTTCCTCAGCTGCTGACAATGGGGAGAGTAGGAAAAGAAAGGAAAAGAAGGGAAGAGGGAGAGCTGACCTCTAGAACAAATCCTGATGCAAAAGCCTGAAGATTTTCCCAGCGTTTGGTGCCTCATGAGTGCCGTCCAAAGCAAGGGGGAAGCAGGCACTTGCTTCCTCCAAAACTCCTTTGCTCTCATGATGTCCTCCTGTAGTAGGGATGTGCTGGGGAATGAGGTGTGGTTTGATCCAGCACCCAAGGGTGGTGTGATGTCCCAGGTTGCTGTAAGCAGGATCTTGCTACAGCTTTTAACTCCAGCTGCCCTAGCACGCAAGTAGGCCCACCTGGTATGTAGCAGCACACTTGCCTGCAGCACAGCAGCCACAGGCCATGCTGGGACCAGACTGTGCCTTGCCATGCAGCCTAAATTCTTTGCTGAACTGCATTAAGGCTCCTTTGGGGACTTTGCCCAGGAAGATTGATTAGTCTGTCAGATAGAGGAGGCTACATTCAGGGGCCAAATGGTCCTTTCTGACCTGATAGTTCAAACCTCAGTAAAACCCAAACTACTTTATGCATTAAAACTATTTGTTATTTCCATATTTCCTTTCTTTTTTCTTTTCTTTTTTTTTTTTTTTCATTTAGACCTATTTATGATGGAAGAGGGTGGCAATCTGTCCCTTTACTTTGGAGCTTGGGATTTTCTCGTAGAGTGTCCTCAAATGCTTGACCACATCAGGGCATCTCTACTGCTCTCTCTGGCCTCTTTGGCAGAGCTTCCAAAAGGAGACAGGATATGTGAGAAGAGAGAGGGCATTTTTTAGCCCGTAAGTAAGGATTTCTTCAAGTAGTGCAAATGAAGAACATAAAAGTAATCTTCTGCCAGCATTTCTGCATGCAGGGTGTGGTTCTGCCCACGGAGTAGTGCCAGCTTGGAGAGGAGGGCACATGAGTACATCCCTGCAGTCTCCTTAGCTAAACGGACTGCTCACGCCTTGGGATGCATCTGTGCAGCACCTCACCCAATGGGGCTTCTAACTGCGACCATAATAGAAATAACATATAGTAATAAAGTAAATAGACAGTAAAACTGTCTTCTATAATGTTATTCTCCAGGCAAAATGAGATGCCAAAAATGAACAAACAGCCTCCAAGTGATATTAAAATGTCTTTCACTTTTAATAATTTAAGGGACATACTAGTGAGAAAGATAAGGAAACTTTAAAATATAATATTTTTCAGCATGATGGTTTCTCCTTCAGACTTTCTCCTGCCTGATCCACTGAGGACTCATTGATATATCCTGGGCTGAGGCAGAGCATTTCAATAAGTTATCAGACAAAAAGTTGTCCTCTTTATTTTACTTTATTTAGCAAGTTTACCTTCAGAAAAACTGGATTCATTTTGGGAGTTTTACTTCTGTAAACAAATTTTCTTCCTCCTTCCTTCCTTCCCTCCTTTCTTCACCCCTCTTTCTCAACCTTTTTTTTGCTTCCTTCCCTCCCTCCTTCTCTCCTTCCATCTCTTTTTCTCCCTCTGTCTTATTCTTCCTCTCATTCTTTTTCCTGGTTTGAAAAGCCCTAGACTGTCTCCTTGAGTGTTAAGGACAAACTGGCAATAATTTATGTTATAGCGTGATATGAAAAAAATTACATTACACTATAAATTATAATATGAAGGGTGAAATGCCAGGAAGGATGCCAAATGCCGGTGGAAGTCCCATTAGACAACAGAGTTCTATTGCCTACCGCTCCCCACAGAAATCTTAGAAGGTTTGCATGAATCTGTTTGCTGTGAAGGGGGAGAGACTGGAGGGGGGTGAAAGAAGAAATATAATATAACAGATAAAACGTATAATCAGTCAACCAGAGATAGGAAATTCTTACTAAAACCTGAAAAGAAAGGTGACTTCTGTATAGAGCTAGAGCAGTTTTGAATTTGGCCACCTGGGATATTGTAATGCTGCCTCAAGCTGGAACAAGGGCTGTGGAGACAAGCTGTGTCATGTGTGTGATGCTGTTATTTGAGGGGCTCTTGGATTTTATCCTCCCAGAGAAGTCCCTGTGGGAGTCGCAGAGGTTCCCTGGGTTTTCAGGTAGACCTGCCGTTGCTGTAGACCCCAGGGGCTGTTTAGGGCTATGCCAGGGGCTGTCTGAATCGATGTCACACTCTAGTGGTTCTTCTCTGGGAAAATTACTAATTAGGGGTAGAAATTAAGAAGGGCTTTCAGAGGAAAATTACACCAAGGGGAAGATGGGAGTCTGGAGCCTGTCTCTGATCTTGTGGTGCGGACTATTGTTCATGAAGTTAGATGGCTGGAGTGGCACAGGTGAGGAGCCTTTTCATACTTGCTGCCCCATGTTTCTTTAAACACTAAGCTCTAGCCAGTACCTGAAAAGATCCTGGGGACTCATGGGCCATAAAGCAGACCTGTGCAGTTACCAACATCTACCAGTGCTGGGTCTGATACATTTGTGTTGTCTGTCCCATGGTTATTAGTTAAATCAGGCTGCCTAAAGGTCTTCACATGCTGTGCCTTCTACTTGGTCTCAGCCTATGTGTCCATCACTTCCTTAGATATAATGACACCAAAAATAGAAGTTGGGGCAAATCAATTATTCTGTGCAACAGGCTGTAGATTGTTGGTATAGTTAATATACCCTAGGGTGGAATGGATGGTGAAGATGCTGCTTCATTCCTATCTCACATTTGGTGAAATAACTGCTTGAATCCAAAACTATGAGCTAAATTTTATAACATTGCAGTGTCAGTAGCGAAGCTAGTGTCCTTTCCAGATATCATGTCATGAAAAGAGATGAGTTCATCATAAGAAAGGGAATATTTTTGTGATGGATCAAGAATGAGAATATGCCTGTTTTCCTTTAAAAATAAAAGCAATAGAATACAGAAAAATGGATCATTATTTTCCTTTCAAAAAGAACTAGAAAACCCAAAACCATGCCCAACATCTCAATCAATGGAGAGAAAAGCAGCTTTGAGTGCCTTATTGAACTGATCTACAGAAAAAGCTTCAGAGCTTCCAGCCCAAACAAGTCCCTGATAAGATGTGAAATGCAATGGAAAAATCATTTAGAGAGAACAACAGAGAAGCTGATTTTGCTCTAGTTTTACAGGTCGGTTCAATAAAGGTTCTGAACTCTCTTTTCTGTGTAATTTTAAAGAAGGGTCATTTAATTAATATATTTATCTAAAGGAAGAAGAAAGAAGAGGAAGGGGGGAGGAAAACAAACTTAAAACAAAGATTGTATTTCACATTCAGCATTACAGGTCTCGGTCATGTCTGTCAATGAGCTACCTGGGTACCCACAACCCTTCCTTCCACATAGTTATTATCTTAGCTTCATACTTTAATTTAGTGTATAAATTATCACAAAAATAATGGAATCCAGAGAGGAAAAACTTATCCAACCACATTTCTTACTTTTCTTACTTATGTTTTCCTTCTTCAGCTCTTCATGATTCATTTACTGAATTTTCAACCAGCCCTCCTTATGAGAAGTTGAAAGACAGTGCAAACATTTTATTCTTTCACTGACAGGCTCCAGAATAGTCTCTGGCAGTGTTCAGGATACCCCCTATGGTGTGACTTCTGGATGTAAAACCATGAGACTTGCTTCTCTGTTCTACAGCATCACTCATCCCCATTCCCCATGCACATCCCCCCCAGGCATGGCACAGCTGTGCACGCCTTGGTGCACTGCGAACTCCTGAGTCTGGAGCATCTCCGTTGCCTCTGGTGGAGGCATCAAGGGCTGAAGCTGTCTCTCCATCTCTTGACAGGTCTATTTCTCATGCAAGCAGGACTGCTAAGGGAACAGGCTGGAGAACAGTTCATCTGCCCTTAAGTCTGAGCAGGGCAGAGAGTGCCCTTCTCTCAGTGCCCAGCCTGGGACGCTGACACTGAGTTTGGTGATGAAGACCTGATATCTCTGCAAGACCCAGCTTAACGTGGGCACCAAAGACTTTTCACACCACTGTGGGTCTAGTCTTTTCTCAAAGAGTCAAAAACTTTCTGCAGACCTGTGTAACGTGAGAGGGTCCTCTGTGGAAAATCCTGTGAGCTATCTAGACCACTGTTCGGAAACTACAGTAATAATCACAATAGTAAGATTTTTGTGTGCAGTGGGGTAAAGCTACTTTAAGCAGTGTGTGGGTGCTCTGGTGATACCCCCCATTTAAAAGTCACACTGTGAAGCCAGCAAAGCATCTGGAACTGGCCTGGCATGTTTATGTGCCTGTTATAAATGGAGCTTTTAGGTGTCATCTCTATTCCTATGACTTTTCCAAGTTATTTGTGTGTCATTGAAAGATGGAAAGCTCTTCCCTCTGTCCCCTTCCAAATCACAAATTTATAAAAAAGGGTGTTTTGCACAGAGGAAGGAGAATAGTTAACAGAAAACTTTTCAAGGTAAGAAGGAGAGGCAGAGAAATTGAACTGTGGAGAAGTGGGGAAAAAGGCTTTCTCCCCCTACCCTGCCACAATTTGGTCTGTCTTAAAAAAAAAAAAAAAACTGAAAGATTTTTTTTTTTCATGTTCTTCCAAATATCACTTCTGCTTGTCACAATATTTATAAAAACCCTCTTGCTATCTCAAGCTGCACAGCCTTTGGCTCAGGTTCCTGCTTATGCAAAACAGGGTCATAAACATGTCACTGTGTATTTGATAAATCCATCTTCCTCTTGTCATTGTCACCAAGAAGCTGAGATGACGGGAGATTACGCCGTCAAATCGCCGTGGAAACGCCTGCAGAGTTTATGAATTTTCATAGGCTGTAAGTCCTCTTTAATGGGAAGCGAGGCCCAGTGAAAGCTTACTATTTTTAAGGAAAAGCGTGTGTATCTGTGTGTCTGCATCTGTGTGTGGGAATATACTGTACAGCTGAATCTCCACCTAACAGACATTAGGATTTATGCCAATGCATCCCAGTTGAGAGCATGGCTGCAAGTTTGTGCCCATTTCCCCGTATCTATTTCTCTCTCTATGACCCCAATTCACATTTTTATTCAGGTTCTCTTAAGTCACACTAAATGTGTAAAAGGGTTGTTAAATAAGTGCAAATGCCATTAGAGTGTATTTACTTATCTAACAAATTTCCTGTGAGCATTTTCATTGTCACATTTTGAAACGCTTGTCTCTGTCCCCCCACTCCCCTCCCTTTTTCTTCAATCTAGTGAAGATACCAACCCATCTTCAGTGAGAATTGCCTCTATGTCAGGGTTCAAAGGCCAGCTAGCTTTCTCTTTCTATAGCAAAGCTTAAGAGCAAACACTATTCACAGTTTTCCAAAAAGGAAAAGTGTCCTTTTCTCAATCCTCACTAGAGTAAAAAAAGGTTGAAGGAATTATGCTCAAACTTTGCGAAAATAAGAGAAAATAGAAAAATATGAATGTTAACCTTCAGGTATGAAACTCATTTGTGCTGTGTGCTGAACACTGCTGAGAATCTGAGGGGTGCTTTGGTAGGACACCTACATGACTAAGCTCCTCTCTAGCTGATGTCAGTGCATCGCCATGAGTGGCCAGCTCATGGAGAAAAAACAGAGCAAGTCTTCCACTTTGCAGGACAAAGAGATATTAGCTAAAGTATCGCAGGGAAATCACTGGAGTGTTGGTGGGTGGAGACTTCCAAAGGACTCTGGTCCAGCCTCTCCTCCAGAACAAGGCTGTCACCCACATGTGGTCAGGATAACAGTGCCTTGGTCTAGCTGTGTCTCAAGAGTAGGTGGATGGGATTTACAAAGTTCACAAGTGTCTTACAGAAATTCAGTAAGCTCATGTACCTGACAACTCTTCTTTTTGCCTCCCTTAGCAAGCTAGAGACAGGGAGTGCGTTTGTTCTCCAGGCCCAGGGATCTCAGTCCTCACAGTCACGCAGTGAAACCATGCCTGAAGCACCACACAGGTCAAGCTTAAGCTGGGCTGCTGCCTGCAGTTCAGGGGTGTAGCCTGTGTGGGTACACCTGATCTTAACACTCCATCATATCATACAGGTACTACTGGCAGCTGAGTGCTGCAGAAACACTGAGCTCAGGACAGCCTAGTGGCTAGTGACATCTTCAGCAGCTCAGTGGGATTTTTTGCAGCTTTCCACTGCCTTCCAGGCTGATGCAATTCCACAGCTAGCCTGGGGATCTTAGAGGTAGCTCTGCTATGTAGACTCATGTTTCAGAATTTTATTTTTATTTATGTCCTGTGGTAACGTGACTTATGACTCCAGAGCTTTCCCTTCACATTGAAGTTGTTTTGCCTTCACTTTCCAGCATACTCAAGTAGTGCAAGCTCCTGCTGGGACAAGAGTATGAAAGGCTTCTTAAGCCAGTTTTTAAGCTGTGTGGCATTATTACTATTACTGCAGTATTAACAAAATCGGAATCCTTCCCAAATAATGTCCCAAGCATGAAACTGTAGAAAGGGAAGGACATGGCTGTGTCTTAGCATCCCAAGGGTTAATGGGAGCTAACTATACACCTTTGATCCTCATAGCAGCAGCTAGCGCAGTGTGTACAGCCTCTGTGTTTGTGCATTTAACCAAACACAGAGCTAAGTAGTAACTGATTGTCTTAGCCAAAGTCTCCAGTACTTATAACCTGCCTGCACTGTGCATATCTGTGTTTGTGTGTCAGCCAGTGCCATGTCTAGGAGAGCTGGACTTCATGGAATTTTCATGCAAGTGATCACATGAGGGGTGGTGTATAAATTTTCCTGTTTTCCTGTCAGAACCCCAAGCGAGCAGTTTTCCCATGCAGTGATACGGGGGGATGATGTTACCTGTGCTAGGGATGGTATTACCAATGTGACTAACACATTTGCTTTCTAATCCCTGCTTACTTTGTAGTCCCATTGCTTCATCCCCACAAATTTCTTGCCAAAACCAAAGCTCTTGAGTGTTACAATTAAAATCCCCTTCACACATCGGATGAGATCCCTTCCCTGATATCTGAAGATAGTGCTGTGCATTTACAGCAGTCCTCAAAGTGTTTTAGAGGTTGTGCATGCTGAACTGCATTAACAAGTCATTAGGAAGTGGAGCAAGACTAAGAGGAAAAGAAGGAAAATCTGGCAAAGCATTGCCTAATATCACAATTCCATGTTTCTACAAGCTGCTGACAGCCTTATATTTTTCATTTGGGGTGAAGGCATACAGTACAAGAAAGTCTAATAAAAGCAGGAATATGGCCTTGATCTGGTAATTTAAAATTTTCTGCTTTTCAGTGAAGTCTGGATTTCTGCCTCATTGTTTTGCAAGCAAACAGCAGCTTATCCTTTTTAAACTTAGCATTCTTACTTTTGGAGGATGGAAGTAATTTTCAGAGATTTTACAAGAGAAACCTATTCATTAGCTTATAAGTTAAAATTAATTAAAAATTTGATTCTTTAAGAAATGTAACATCTGTGCTTACATTCTCTTCATCCAAATGATGTCAATAAGAAAAAAGCTCAGACTTCAAACTTTCTGTCGAGTTGCAGTTAATTGAATTCTTATGCTTGGTGTACTCTTGAAGAAATTAGGAAGTAATTAGGCTATGCTATTAACAATTGTATCTAATTGATCTGATGGCATAGCCAACAGACCAAGGTCAACAGCTTATTCAGCTCTTAAGCTTGATGTGATCTCAGAGATGATGCAATGGACTTCATTCCCTCTGCTGCCATGAATTTGCATGCTGGAGTTCTGCTGGTTGTACTGGGAGTTACGTCACCTTCTTTGAGCCAAGTCTACCTTCTAGCATACAAAGTCCGCTCGTGCATGCCAGGTTGGGTATCTGTGATCAGAGACTTTGTATAGCCTTGTCCCTCACACTGCTAGGCAGCACTGTGGCAGCTTCTCAACCCTACCCACACCAGGGTGTACTTTACCAGAGCAACCACTTCGGGTGACTCTGAAACAGGTCTCCACTTACAGGGCTACACCAAGTGGGTAACTCTTAATGCATAAACCAATGCTAGGAGTGGAAAGGGATGTCCCAGACCTTCACCTGCCACTAAGCCATGTTACCCGGGCACTAAAAAGGCATTCAAAAAGTGAAGGCTAAATTCAGCAGTATGGTTTGGCTGCTTGTGTGGCTGTAGCTCTGTGCAGCAGTTACAAATCCAGTTTAACAGGCCAGTGCTCTGACTCTTTGCATTGATCCAGCACACCAGTGGATTTGTTCTTAAAGAATGAAGTCAAAACTCCCTTTGGCTTTGCCAGGGTCTGGCTTTCACCCTGCAGAGCTACAAATCAATAGAAGCATTGGAAGGCAGAACTCACTGTAAATGCCTCTGAAGGGGGAGGTATGGAAAATGCAATTACCCAGAGCAGGAAATAACAAGACAAGCTTTTCTTACCTGCCTTTTTTTTTTTTTCCTTTTTTCTCTCCTGTGGGAGAGTAGTATCCTAGGAAAAGGAAAAAAAAAAAAAAAAAAAAAAAAAGAAACAGTTTTAGAGCATTTTCTAATTCTTCCATACTCCAGTGGTAAGAAAGCAGGAAATTTTCTTACAGACAGAATTAGAAAGATGCAGATGTGTCAAATATTAGTGTTTTTCAGCCTGTTCAGCAATACCACCACTAGGAAAAAAATATAACTACAAAAAGTGTCACATTGTGGGATTATAAGAACGTGACTCAGTTGCTTCATGATGTCACTGATAATCAAGCATCAGTGTTAGTAGGGTTAGTAATAGGCATGGCGCAATAGCTGTCTGCAGGTGCCTTAAAAATGAATTGTTTTTAGGATTATGATGGAACCCCTTTAAGAATGTTAATGTTAAGTTTCTGGTATATATATTCTTAAACTTCAACATAATTTTAAGAGGGAGCATGCCTTCTTGGATGCTGTTCTGTTTTGCCTTCGTGTGCATGTTATGACTTGCTCTAGTGTTTTTCACCTAGAGCTAGCCCCACTTTGGTCCACATAGGAAAGGAAAGAGCATGGGACATGCTTTTCTGTACATACACAGCTCGATTCCTGTGTTTTAAATGCAGCTACCTCTAGGGTTAAACACGACAGCTTTTTAACTACTTTCAGTAGTGAAGGATAGCTTCTGCAAGTCAAACTGATTGAGGGCTATCTGACAAGGGGAAGGGGGAAACAAACACCATGAATTATAGATGGCAATCTGTCTGTTTTACCATTACGTATCCACAGTTGGAGCAGATTCATCCCTCTTTGCACCTCCTATTGTGCAGTCGTCCCCATTGTGCATTCATTTCCATTGTTTCTCCTTCCATGTATTCTACATTCAGACCCTGTCTCTACTGTACATTCAGGCTCTGTTTGCAGGAGATCCATCCATGGGCTCAGCTGTTTCACAAACAGATCTAATAGCTGTAGTGTGCTCAGATGAGCATGATGGGTAATAGCAGAGCAGATTGAACTATATTGTCCCAGGAGTTCATATATTTTTATACACTCATAGGGTACACATCATCTTGCTATGACAATGAGGCTAAGTCAAGCATCTCGGGAATGCAATAAAGCAGATTACAATACTGTTCTTTCACTCATTTTCAGTACACTTCCCCTCCCACTTTCTTTTAATGACGTTAATCAATGCCAGGCTACTTTACACCCAATTCCCAAACGGTGGCTTGCTCTACGTTCTCCCCGCCTCCCCCCGACATTTAGCTCTTATCCTTCCTGAAACAGGCTTCCATGGAGATAAAACTAGGAATTTGTTAAATATCAAAGAAAGTTAAGGACATGAATTTCAGCAGAGAAACTCCCATCAATTCAGGCTTAAAAAATGGCAAGGTTAATAATTTTTTTCCCTCCCCAAGCCATGTCACATTATTAAGTGAAATAAAGCTGACAAAGGATGTCATATTCAAATAGCCAGCTTTCTCATTGACTGCATTATTATTACCATACACCTTTCTTCTACAGTCATGCTAGGCAATTAGGAGTCCAAGTCTCCCCTTAGACACAGGTGAGGGGCTCCCCAGCATCTCAGTATGAGCTATGGGTGTTCCTCCAGACAGTGAAGATGTGACCCCAGATGGGTGAATCAAAAACTTAACCAAAAGCAGCAGGAGAGCACTTGTGTCCTCTCCTCAGTCTGTGCTCACTTAACCAAGTGACAGCTGCATTCATCTCTTGTCATCTATTGCTTTGTGCAACTTGTCTGCTTCTAGTCTGGGCAGAGTAATATGCAGTTCTCATGTGTATCAAGCAGGCAAATTGGCCCATGTTTTACTTTCCCTGTTCCTGCTGTACTAGTCCTGATCCCAGATGTTTAAAATCAGGAGTCAAGCTTTGGAGAAGCACAAAATCTGCTTAAAATCTTGAAGTGTTTTTCAACAGACACATAGGACATTCCTTGAGTTTGCATCATGTTGTCTTACCTTATCTGTTCATTTTTTTCACTACTCCAAGAGCCAAAGGGGCAGAGCGGAAGGTCCAGTGATTATAAGGCTTCAAAACTTGCTCAGAAAATAAACATATAATGCTCACATCATTAGAGGATTGTAGGGGTTAGTTTTTTAAAAAAATTTGCTAGACATTATAAAAAGTATGATAAGGAAAAACTTGACACACTGTACAATGGAAAAGTCAATAAAAAGCTGAAATCCTTTGATCACAGAGGGTGAAGATTCTCTAAGACTGCAAACCTCTAAGAGTAGGATAGACAAACTTTTGCCCAGAACAACACAGATAGAGCTGATCCTGTCTTCTCACAAGAAAAATGACCTCTTTCTAGGTGCCTTCTAGCCCAACAGTTGTGACAGTCTGTGCACTCAATTCCACTTTGCATTCAGACAGCCTTTCCCACCTTGAAAGATCCCACCGAGTGCAGCAAACCATATATAAGGACTGACATCCGCCTGTCCCGAGGTAGCCACAAGCATCTATCTTAATGACCCGCAACATCACCAGACAACAAAAATCAGAGGAGTCTGAGATGATGGGCTGGTGTAAAATAAGTTGGAGCAGGCTCTGTATAGATTTACACCAGTGAAAAGTCGGGACCAGGGACAGAAAATCATTACTACGTGCAATGGAAAGTAAATGTGTACCTTGGAAGGCCAAATACTGGATTGGAATTGGAGATTAATTGTAACATAGATGGAGCTTTAGAAAATGTATCGTAATGTACGATCATCCTTAATGTTATTGACTCCTCTTACAAGGGTGCTGTGAAGCTGCATGCAGTCATATCAGTGAGGCATTCAGAGATGCTCTGCCAGCAGGAGCCATAGGAATGCAACTTGGAAAGGCCACTGAGTCTTAATTCGTCTTAATGTCCTAGTAATAAACAAAAAGAAAGAAAAAGAGAAATTGACATTGATGTAGAAATAGGCTAGTTTGACAAAATGACTGTCTTTCTTTTCTACCCTTTCTCTACTCCACCACTCATCTTTTCCCTTCTGCACCCAACAGGACAAGAAGTATCAATTCCCCTGTTACATCATTGGTTTTTTTCCTCCCATTATTAAAAAGAGCTTGTTGTGTTCATAATAAAAACTTATGTAAAAGAGACACAAGCTACTAATTAAACCATATCCAGATTTAAGTGGACTCAGAGTCAAAGTTGAGCCTGAACTTCACAAATACAGTCCTGACAAGGACACCACATTACCAAAATCTTATAAATCAGGCACCAAAGAAACATCCTAATATCATGATGGCAATCAGATGAAGCTAGTATTTTTGGTGAGATTTTGGCTTGATAGAGATTATGTGGGTACAAAGTCTGTAGCACCAAGCATGGAGTGTTGCCTGGGGTTGTGACCAAAGTGCAGGACCCAACACTTGACCTTGTTGAACCTCGTGCAATTGACCTCCGCTCATCAACCAACTTGCCTAGAACCCTCTGCAGAGCCTCCTGGCTCTAGAGCAGATCAACACTCCTTCCCAGCTTGGTGTCATCTGCAAATGTATTGAGGGTGGACTTGATCCCCTCGTCCACCTCACTGATAAATACATTAAACAAGACTGGCCCAGACACTGAGCCTTGGGGAACACCACTTGTGACCAAGTCCACCAGCTCTATTTAGTTCCATTCAGCACAACTCTCTGGGCTTGGAGATCCAGCCAAGAGTCCACTTGTCTAGGCCGTGACCTGACAGGTTCTCCAGCACAATGCTGTAGGACACAGTATCAAATGTCTTTCTGAAGTCCAGATAGATAACACTGACTACTTTTCCCTCGTCCTCTAGGGAAGTCACCTGGTCGTACAAGGAGATCAGGCTGGTTAAGCAGGACCTGCCTTTTATGAACCCATGCTGCCTGAGCCTGATCCCCTGCTTGTCCTGCATGTGCCATGTGAGCACTAAAGTCGAACCATTACATAATCTTCCCCAATACCAAGGTCAGGCTGATAGGCTTGGAGTTCCCTGGATCCTCCTTCTGGCCCTTCCTGTAGATGGGAGTCACACTGGCAAGCCTCCAGTCAACGGACACCTCCCCTGTTAACCAGGACTTCTAGTAAATGATGGAGAGAGGCTTGGCAAGCTCTTCTGCCAGCTCCATTAGCATTCTCGGGTGGATCCCATCCAGCCCCGTAGACTTGTGAGTGTCCAGGTGGTGAAGCAGGTCTTTCACTGCTTCTTCCTGGATTATGGAGGGGTTATTCTGCTCGCTGTCCCTGTCTTCCAATTCAAGGGGCTGAATATCCTGCACATAACTGGTCTGGCTGTTAGAGACTGAGGTAGAGAAGGCATTAGGTACCTCAGCCTTTTCCTCATCCTTGGTGGCAATTGGTAGGCTTCTTGTATCTATTTGCCATAGATTTCCATTTGGTCTGATGTGCCTAAGATGGATGTGCTGGCTGAGGTGCTTCAATACTGTCTTCTGATTGTTAGTTTCTGTTATGCTGCTTTTTTTTTGCCTTTTTTTGTTGTTTTTTTTTTTTTTTTTGTGAGACGATCTGACTTTGTTTGCTAAATCAGATGTGACAGGCAGGGATTGCATCATGGTTTTACAACCACTCGTTCACTCACTTGCTGTGCTGCTGAACATTTAGTTAGGCTGGAGCAGAGGCAGGACTGAATATATCTAAGTCGCACAGTTCCCCTAAACAAAGAACCTGGCTCTTTTCAAACCCATTTCCCAGCATCCAGTAAGAAATTACATAGTGCATGTTGACTGGGTTTTGGGAAGGAGGGGAGATAGGGGAAAGAAATAAGGAAATGAACTGTAAGATACAGAACAGTCACAGTGAGCTGTTAGCAGGACTGAGTAAGATACTGTTATCTTCAAACTTTCATGTCTCGCTGTCCTGTTATCATTACCACACGATGCAATCTTAAAACGTATATCTACACTAGTAAATTAAACCAGCCAAGGCCCATTTTCTATCCAAAGGAACAAGTGACAGAGTACAACTTTTATCCACCTACCTAAAATCTCTTCCACTCAGAACAGGGTGAGTGAATCTAAATTTCTTCCTGGAAAGGATGCCTGGACCATAACAATCTGTATGGCCACGGCACAGTGCCTTGTTCCCTGCCTTGGCTTAGTTCACAGTTACAGAGGAAGGTACAGGGTTGCTACCCTTTCATATCTGCAGTCCTCTTCAACTTATACTCCGTTATCTAGCTGTAAATTCAAGAAAAAATTCATAAGACGATAGTTCCAGGAGAGTGAGAGTGCCATGGAAGGAAAAGATTCATGTTGCACTTGAATCCTTGTTATTAAAAGCAGAGGAGAGCCTAAGCTGTAACTAGATAGAGATTTGAAGTCCCTGCATATGGCTATCTTGGGCTTTATGGTCTTTCCTTTTAAAAAGAACTGAGAGCAGAAGGAGTCTCCAGACCAGAAGTATGCAAAGCTAGTGAAGAACAAAGATGTTGAAGCTTGAAAAATGGCTTCAGATTCACCTCTTATCAAGATCACCCTCTATAAAAAAAAGCACTGTATGTGTACATCAGGGTATGTCTTGTTCCTGTGCAGAGGAGTGTTAGAAAAAGGGCAGATACCTGCAAATATATCAATGGGCAAAAAAAGAATGAATGGTAGTGAAAGGCTTCGGCAACAGTAAATTGAGAACATTTTTATGACAGAACTAATTCAAGAAATGGAGTGAAGTGCATGGGAATGGGGGAAGCTTTTGGCAATGGTGTTGCTTAAGGCTGGACAAGACACTACTTTATGAACTGGGGCTGGTCCTGCCAACGCAGAGAAGTGAGGTGCTCTGGTACCGCCTAACCCTGCAAGCCCCAAACTTTGCCTGGGCCCCTCCCAGGTGCTAGATCTTTGCATCTTTGTGAAGCTGCCCATTTCCAAAAAAAGTGCAGAATTTACTACAGGGAGAAAAAAATGGAGGCCGAGTGCCATTATTAGGATCTATGGCAGCATTCTGTAATACATCAGTCCTACTTATAACATAATAGCCGCATAACTCATACAAGGCTCTGGCTCATGTGAGACATGGAGGTCTACATTACACAGGGGAGGAATAAGCAACACAGTCACATATCCTGTAGCTGGGTAAGGTTACAATACAAACAGCAAGCTTTCTAGGCCTTAAATGCTGGTGGAAAGGACAAGGTAGGAGAACAGTTTGATCTCTGGTTTTTATGAAAGGTAGAGCATACTCTTTGCAGAATTGCAGCGATTCTCTGCAAAACTCTGTCTGTGTGTGATCTGCAATAATTGTTAGCTGCATTGGCTGTGAAAACAGCGAATGAATTGGTGATGGGAATTGAATTTGCCTTTTTCTTCTTTCAAGAGGTGATGCCATCAGTGAATGGCAAGGTGAAATGAGACTTACTCTCAGATGTGGTGAACTGCTAGAGCTCGGCTGGAGTTAAGGGAGCTCTGTTCCTTTATACCAGCTGAGGATGTATTAAAGAATAAAACTATGAGGAAAACTTTATTGTTACAGATCAGGTTTCTTTAAGGAATAGAGAGCTCTGAACTTGCAGCACGACAGCTTTTTTGCAGCTTTCAATTCACATGGTTAGGCATAGCAGGGTGACCAACTTCAGATCAGCCACAAAACATGTACGGTCTGAATCCAGTCCTTGATTTATTTTTTTTTTCTTTTAAGATCTGAATTTGAAGCTTTGGGCTTCCACTACAGCAGGTGATGAACATTACAAGTAGCTACAAGTGAACCTTTAAAGGCTTGAGCCTTTCAGAGAAAGCAACCTTTGCCGTAGAGACTCAGTATCAGACCTCAATAATTCATGCATTTAAAGCCCAGAAGAGACTGGTGTGACAGACTAAGCCAGCCTGCTACATAAAACAGACCTTCAGACTTCTCTGAATTACTTTCCATTTCAAGTCCAACAGCTATTGTCTAAGTAAAATATACTCAATAAAACACCTGATCCCATATTGAAGTGGTTAGTGACAGATTGTCTTCTACTGTCCTTGGTGAAGACTTCTAATAGTAAATTAGACTTAAAAAGGGGTACCTTATTTCCTATTTACATGTCAGGCTTCTTTTTCTAGAATTTGGTTCTTTCTACATCCCCATCTGCTAAAATAAAGAGCTCTGCATTCTCATATTTCTATTCCACAGAAAGTGATCAGCTCTTAATTTTCTCTTTGAGGAGCTAACTGGTGCCTTTAGACTCTTGTGACAGAACTGGCATATGACAGATGTATATAAAACTGCATGTCTCAGGGAAGATTCACAGATTCTTCCCGTGTAACCACTTGGGGCAATCAAATAAAATTGTCAGGCAGCACACTTAAAAATGGATCCAGGGAAGTTCATTTTTAATGTGGCCCAGTCAGATACTGAAACTCCTTTCTGCAGAGCATATAAATAGGCCCAAAAGTCATCAGATGTGTTCTCTGTGCCCTGCTTTCCTCCCTTTCCCTAGATACCTGTTTCTGTCAGTCCCATGGCAGTGTCACATATGCCTCCATTTATCTGTGGATTTGCATGGTTTGTGCATCATCTCCAAGCTTCAAATTGGGAAATACTTCAACAATAGATTATGAGAAAAAGCATATATGTCTTTAAGAGGATTACTTCTAGCATTTGCCAGATGTTCAAAGTATCATAAATAGCAATGAGGAGGTTCCTTTCCATGCTCAAAATTTTATGGCTTAGGTCCAGTCCCCGAGATCTGAGTAGAGGCCATAGCTTCAGTGGGAAGTTAGAGTTCCTGAGTAGGAGGTAAGAATTATGTGCTTTGTGGACACGAGCTGCAGAGCCCAAAAAAAGAGATGGTACTTGTGGATTGTCTTCTGCAGCACAGAGGGCTTCCCCTGAGAATCTGTGTGTGTGGAAACAGGTGTGAACACACCTGCATTACATCTGGCCACAGTGAACATGCACAAGAGAAGAATTAGTTTTCTTTTTCTCCATCTCCAGCCTGGATCAAGAGGAGAGTTTCTTAGTGCAACAGAGGTTATAAGCTAGAAAGCCTACCCTGAAATTAAGCTATAAGGTCGGGCTGGACAAGGAGAGGAAGAGGGGGGTACAGATAATTGCACCCATAGGGCAATTAGAGTTACAACTAGCAGTGGAGCTCCTCTTTAGTCCCAAGAGTGTGATTAATTGGCAATAACAACCCCCCTGGAGTTGTCTTATTGCTATTATGAAACCAAGTCTTTATTTTTTATTTTAT
>NW_008619985.1:0-13755 GCF_000691845.1 Merops nubicus | reverse complement strand
TGGTTTGGCAAGCTGCAAGCCTGCTGTAGTTGTTAGAGGTGGTCATAATGCTGTCCAGAGGCCTTGGGGAAAGAAATCTGTTCTGCAGTGACCATTGGAGATGCTCTTAATAGTGTCCAGAGGCATCGAAAAAAAACCCTTTACTCTGTAGTGGGATGAACTCAGTGGCCCACAGGGCTGCATCATGCTGCACCATTAAAGTCCATGGTGGCAGGCACTGCCGCAGCCGGAAACTTTTCCCGCTTGGATTAGTTCAAGAGGGAGTTACTGGACTAGAAGCTGGTAGGTTGCAGAGTGTAAAGTTGCATGTAAGGTTTATGTTTGAGCCAAGAATTTAATGGGATATTTTAGCAGTCAGACTTTTCCTTTTCCCAAGACTGTCGAGTCCTAGGCACGTGACTGACAATACGTTATTGACAAATATTAACATAATGTAATTCTTGTGTTACTTCAAACACTGCAAGTAGTGGAGTGTCAGGTGTTTTTCAGTAACTTCTAGAAGAACAAAACTTTCTATTTTATAGAGAATAAATGGGATGGAGTGGATTAGATTTTAGAGAGAATAAATGGGATGGAGTGGAGGGTGGTGAAAAGAAATGGAATTGCCAGCATCTCCAAGAGTGTTTAACTCATGGAAACTTCTACAACATCAAAATTGGGACTCTTTTTCCATTCCCACCCAGAGGGGCTTCCCTCAGGTCACTTGTTTCTTTATAAAAGAAATATTGCTTGTTTTCTTTATTTAATTTTCAGCAGCAGCCAGTCATAAAGCTAAACACACCAGTAAGCAAAACCTCCAATTCAAAGCTTGTCACAGCTGTATGTTGTGCCAAAATGTCATGGGAATCTCCAGAGAAGAATAATATCCTTGCGTAGTGTATTAGAGACCTGGAAAAGAGAACAGAGTGAGGTTTGGGAAGGAAATTATATTCATAGGAAAATAAAACATTATTCATTTAAAAAAAAAAATAAATCATTTTTGCTGCCAGTACGCTCTGGGAAAAGAACAGTTCTTTGAGCAACAGCATTATATTTATATCCTAAAGCTGCAAAAAATTAGAAGGTCGAGTTCTTAGTGCATGGTCCAACCAGACGTGTGAGCCCAAGCTCGTTGTGAGAGTGACAACCTGGTGCTTTGGCTTAACTTCAGGAACATGCTAGCTGGTGCCAGTGCTCTCACAGGCAAACCTTTCTGCCATCTCTCCACTGAACTGGAGCACTGCTGGTTTGTAGGTTTATGGGAAGTTGGGAACAGTCTAAAGCTCAGACTGGCTTTCATTTACATCTTGATGCTTTTAATTCTGACTCTGAAACTACAGAGGAGGTACCTTGGGTTTTATTTTGTGCGAATGCACATGCAAAAACAATCTTGAGGATCTATGGGTTGTTATATAGCCACCCAGAATTGGCAGATTCTCTGTGTTTAGTTGCAGTCTTCTGATGTCTATTGTTTCCTTGCTGTAATTTAATTAATCACTGACTTGTTAGCCTGTGATAATTTCTGGTGAACTGGTTATCTCAGTTAATGCAGCTATTTCTGAGCTTTTTTTTTTTTAATCTGGAAAAATTATAGCAACATATAGAAGGAAACACTTGAACAAATTAAGAATTTGCAGCTACTTAGCATGTGCTTTATAAAAATCAGAAGAAAAAGATTTTTACACTCTTCAGCTGAAAGTAGTGAGAACCTTAAATATTGATGTGGAAAAACTGGCAGATGAGACAAGAACAGCTGCGAATGAATAGGCAGCACATCCTGTTGCATAGGGTGACAGCACGTAGAACATTGGCCTGCCAACAGTGATCAAAGATGATGCCCTTAGGAAGAGGTGGTGAGAAAAATAAATAGGGCGAGGAGAAATAAGTGGTTTCTGTTGATGCTGATAGGAAGGTCAGGTCCTACCTTGGCCGTGAAATTAAAGTGTGTTAGAGAACATAAATGTCTCTCTTACCATTGGATTTGTTTCTGCTTTTGTTGAACGATGCAAGGCTTTTGCATCAAGTTCTACCAAACTAGAAGGGAATTCTTCCTTTTTGCTTCTGTATGAACAACCTAGTAGAGCCCTTCCTCCATTTTAATTGTTTTGGTGTATGTTTGTTTACAAGAGAACTTTTCCAATTCCTTTTCTGAGACAGGGAGGAATCTGAGCTCTGGGCACATGTGCACACATAGTTTAGCGAGGAAAACAGACTAAGATAAAGGTTGTTTTTTAAAGTCATTGTGTGTCAAATAAGCTGCTGCTGTTCTTGCTGTGCTCATTTTTCACCAGCTGTTGAAAGTACCATGAGAAGTTACAAAAGAAGAAAGCAGAGTTAATGTTTACTGGCAGTTTAAAATTTTTCCATAAAGGTTTCGGACAGCTTTGTTAACTTTGTTTACTGCAATGTAGCTCCTTAGGACAGGGGGCCTGAGATGAAAAAAAAAAAACACCTGGGGGTAGCTTCCAAGGAACAGCCTCTTCAGAAGTGTCTTCTGTAGTTTATTTGCCTGCCAGGTTCTTTTCCCTGTGTTGTATGGAGGCACTAGAGTTCAGTCTTTAGTGCTTGCTAAAGCACATTAAGGTACAGTATTCTGATCTTTTTCGTGCCTTGTGCTGGTTCTCTCTGAAGCTTGCATTATCTTGATTTACTACTACAGTTGTAAAATGGCAAGAGTGTTTACTGTTTTTAAACATGTTTTGAGCACATTCAGAGATTTTTGCTATTTTAGTGTGAAATCTCTCTGAAGAAAAGGATGTGACAAATTGAGGGAGGAAAAAAAGATCCGTTCACTGACAGATTGATTGCATACTGATACCTTTCTACTCCATTAAAACATTTCACAACATTTCTATAAGCAGATCTTTAAAAGAGTGAGTACCTGCATGGTTCATAGTTGTAATTTGTGAGGATTTTTAGCATACTTCACTGAACTGTATTCAGTTTGGGATGTTAGGCTTCAAAGTGTAAGCTGTTCTTGTACCTAGTCAATCTAGAGCATACCTTTGTAATCTTACATGAATAGGTTGCATCTGTAAATCCTAGTTTCAGTTATGGAACATTAGTCTAGAATGAGTTTGAGGAAGACATGCTCAAGTTTATAAATATGTTTATCCAGACACAGGGTGGAGCTGTGGCCGCATCCTGTCAATTTTTGGTGTATTGTAGCACTGGAGGCCTTGAGCCATTCTACTCACCCTGTGCAGAGATTTATGATAGGCTGGCCAGTACTTCTGTTCTCTTCCCTTCTTCTCAGAAGGTACTGTCCTTATGAAGCAGTTGTTTCATAATCTGTTTTGTTCGACTCCAGAATGGGAAATGTCACTGCTTTTCTTACACAGTCACTTGTGAATATGCATGCTGTCTACTGTTTCTGGGAACTGTGTAAGGCTGTAGTCTTTCTGCAGATAGAAGTGCAGAGTTTTTTCCTGTTCAGTGTGAGATAGCTCGTCTTGAAGTTTGCTTTATTTAAATGACTATCAATATTCAGGAAAAAAAAAAAAAACCAACCCTGTGATGAATCCTACTAGTTTGCCTGAGTTTTGAGTTGAAGCCATACAGAGGTGCTAAATTTTGTGGCTAAATGTAAGACTACGCCAGAACTCGTTTTTGAGATTTGAAAATGTTGTGATGAACCTGTGATGAGTGACAAGTTGAAGTGAAACTTCAAACCGTATGACTTCAGATTTTACATATGAACAACTTCAATGCTTAAAAAGTGCTGAGAATATGTTGGTTTGGCTGTATTTTCTGCCTTTGTTAGTAAAATGAACATAAGGACAAATATTTTTCTTTTGAAGAATGCTAATAGCACTTCTATTTGTTTTTAATAGTCATTTTAAAACTCATTGAAATAATTTTCCCTGGGGTTCTATTAATTACAAAAAAAACCATAAAGAAGGTGAAAGATGCTGTGTTGTTTCACATAGTTCTAGGGGAGTGGTTTGTATCACAGATAACTTTTGCTTTTGAAGTAAGGATAGTTTGTAGGCAGTAGTCTCTCGTGTTATAGCTTGAACCTGTGTATTTCTGAACTGTAAATTTCTTACTTACTCTTCTAACTGGAACTGTTTAGTAGCTTAGCCCATCTTGTGTCTGCAATATTAGTTTAAATAGCTTTACAAGTTCTAACTGAGATAATACACCATACCTGTCTCCCTTACTAGTTGGATGTGTAGGCTACACATGAGTAATTTTGCTACAGTAAACAGTGAACTGTTTCTGTAGTCGTTGCTTATCTAGTGACTTCCTTGTCAGTCATGCTAAAAAAGCCTTCTGTCATCTCTGGAGACACAAAACCAAAGTAAACTCAATTTTAAATCCTTTTTAAAATCCATTTTTAGGGTCTTTACATAGCTTGTAGGAAATAAAACACTCAAAGAGCTGGATTTGAATGATGACATTTGTGTTATTTTGAACTACAATATGCCACATGTAACTATAATTTGTATTCCTAGGTCCTTTGATAACAACTGTGACTTCAGCCTAACTTCAGTTATGGCTGGTTTTAATCTTGTGGATTGTGGATCACTGTCCCCCAACACTACCCCTCAATTGTAGAGCTAGCTTGATACCAAAGGTAGAAGCTTGAAGTTTTTTAAAAATATGCTTTTCATATTATGGTAGCTTTACCTAGCATAGCTATGTTTTCACATTGTGACCTTTGTTTCAGAATTTTTCTTGATCCTCTTATTCATTTATATGTAGTGTACTGCACAGTAGAACATGGAGTATTCTAGTCCTAGGATTTACCAATTTACTGGATACTGAATTTCAAGAAAGATAAAATAACGGTCTCTAGCTGATGTAGATGTTACATTTGAAGCTAGGAATGAGGCTGGAGTAAGAATTGTTTTGAAGGCTTTTGGAAGGGTTATCAGAAGGTCCTTTTTTTTCCCCTTCCCCTTTGCGAACTGGTTGTTGGGAGCAAGTCTGTTCCCGGCAATACCAGTTACATTTGGTTGTCATTTGGTAGAGATTCTCCTGTGTGGCTCTCCCTTCAAAGCTGGAGTGCTAATACACAGAAACATGGACTTGAGTATATTGAGAGATGCTTTATTTAGCCAGCTTAAATTTCTTCTGATACAGATTTTTGTTTCATGGAGCCATCTGTACTTGTATTAAGTCATTCACTTCTTTCTCTGGTTTTGTACTGTTTCTCCTAGGATAGGTTGGATATCTGACATTATAGTGGTGGTCTCTCCTGAAAACATTGAAACCATGAAGTCTATAATTGAAAAATATGGACACAGAAGAGTTACGATAGTAAAAGGTGGAACAACTCGTCACAGGTCAATTTTCAATGGACTGAAAGTATTTCCAGAGAACGAATTTTCCAGCCACCTGCTCCAGAAACCAGAAGTAGTGATTATCCATGATGCTGTGAGGCCATTTGTTGAAGAAGACATTATTTCAAAAGTGGTTATGGCTGCTAAAGAATATGGGGTATGTACTACACAGCAATGCAACTCTGCAGTGTTTTTTTATACTGTATGGTGTAAAATTGTGATTGATAAATAAGGAGTTTTTTGGCCATTACATTAATGTATTTTGTTGGTTTTTAAGTAGAACAAATTTGGAGTTCCTATTATGCAGAGAGGTCAGATGGGTGAGGGAGACCTTTTTTTTTTTTTATGCCGCAGGTGTTGTTTGGCATGAGGAATAATTATTGCCATAGAGACCATCAGTAATAGATGGAAATAATTAGCAATTTGTTAGTTGGAAGGTAGATTATGTAATGATTGTTTACCTTTTTTCCATGCAAAATTCTCACATAATCTAGAGGAGCTGAGTGACTACAAATATTAGCTAAAGAGAGTACTGCACTGGTTGACTTGCAAGCTTCATGTGTTTTTATCTCAAACTCATATGCAATCCTGAATAAAGTGCCAGGAGAGCTATCTCTGCTAGATTTTGCTAGGATCTGTAAACTGTTGGGGAAAAAGGAAGAGTTGGTAAAAGTTGTATTGTGCAAGTAAAATGGTAGAGTTATTAAAGGCATGCCCTAGCATCAAGAACTGGTGGATAAATGGGCTGATTAAGATGGAGATATGTAAGAAATCACGACTTGGCCGCAGGCTTTTTTGTACAATTTGGTATCTTTACCTTGTACTTGAGTTCTTCATTAATAAGGCTGTAGAATGCTTCCCTACTTCAAGGAGATAATTTGAGCTAGAAGTCATTAGTGATAGCAGATTGTTTAGGCACTAGAAAGCTAGGAAAATCTACTGCCACTTGTCTTTTTCAAGAAATGAGGTAAAAGATAAGCTGACAGATAATTTGCAGCTTGGAGAGTGGAGTAGTGTCCAAAGAATGCGTTGTGGTATTAGAGCTCCTCCACCTTTTTTGAGCTCATTGTGGCACTGGTTTGTGACACTCACAAAGTAAAAGGGGAATGTACCACTTGTTAAAATGTTTATTATGAAGATTAAATTGTGTAAAGTCTCTCAGAATATTGTTAGAAATCTAAATATATTGAGCTTCTTACTAGTAGGCTTGTACTTCTGTAGACTGGCTTAATGAGAAATGGCAATAAGTAGAAACTCCACTCTGTAGTTTTCAGAGATACAGAACATAAGCTTCCAGTCATTAAAACTTAAATTCCATTAGAATTTCAACAAGATTTTTGACCTTTTTCGTATAGCACAGAATAGCTTTCCATAACTGATTCTCTGCCAAAGACTTTAAAATAGATTTGCTTTGTAATATGTCTTAAACAAGATTATTTGAAAGTACAGAAGAATGGGGTTGATTGTACTGATGTTGAGTTGAAATGAGAAACTGTTTTCTGAATGCTTGTTTAGCTGTCTTTGCATGTTTTGATATATCGTATCTCTTTTGTCCTTGTATTTAAGTGTTTTAACTTGTTCACTTTTTCTTGAAACTTGTGTGATTTTAATGTAACATTTTTTCCTGCTTTTCTTTTTAATTGGTTGTAAGACCTTTTCAGTAAGAAGGTAAGCAACCAAGGCAATCTTCATTGACCTTTTCAAGGCAGCCTACTCGAGTTCAATTGAACTTCTGACTGATAAATATTTCCATACCTAGATCACTGAAGTGTCATTTGATATCAAAAAAAGTTATACATTTGTCATCGTAGCTTTCATTGTACGTCTGAAATGCGTATGATATTTATTGACTCAGTTGTGGCTTCCTGTTGGCTTAGATCCACTGAATTCAGCGAGGCCAGGCCATCAGAGAACCAGAGATCCAAAAGCTACTAGCTATTGCAGTTAACTGACAAAGTAATTGAATTAAGGAACATGAGAAGAGCTTTGTTTTGTGACAAAGTGGAAAAGCTTCCTGCCAGAGAGAGGTGGCTATCTTCACTTTACAGCTACAGAATTATGAAGAACTAAATGGCTGGAAAGCTAAGACTCCTCAAAACTGACATGCATGGTTTTGAACATGAAAAGAAAATAGAAAGGGAGAATCTATGACCTTTAGTCCTATAATCAAATTCTTTGTGTGTCTAAAAGGGAGAAAATACTTCAACTTTCAGTACAAAAGTAATTACTTCCTTTGGCATTATGTAGAAAGGTACAAAACCTGGCAGAAACATCATATTAAATCACTAGTGTAGTAGGGATGGTGCTGTATTGTTGTTCATCTGCATACCATATAGATAGTGTAATTACGAGAAGCTTTAATGTTCTTTAAAATGGCAATTGATCAAGTAGGTTATTGCACTTCTAGCTGCCAACTGTCAGGCAAATAAACTGCTTTATTATACTTACTGATCGGTTTGTTATTTGCCTGTAGGAATCAAAATGTGCACCTTATCCAGAACTAATAAATTATGCCTTAAATCCCCCAAACAATCCCTTGAGTATGTGAAAATATTACTTTGTAACCAATTAAATTCCGTTTATGTTTTGGGGGTAATTTTGTAATTAAAATTACCTGTTTCTAGAAACAAATTCTTTATTGGTAGTAAAAGTTGGGAAAAGTGGAAGCTTCAGAAGGCAGGAGTCCAAAGCCTCTAGCAGTATCTCATTGCCAACATTGCATTTTGAACAACATTAATAAAAAGAAAAATGCTTACAAGAACAGGAGGTGGGAGGAACTTGTCAGTTCTGCTATTGAGAGTTTAAAAAAGGTGCATGCAGTCAGAGACTCCTTCTGTGGTTAACATAAGCTAGATCTGAAAGTATCGATTCGGTTCTTTCCAAGAAATAAACTAACCATCATTCTGAAAGCTGCTCTCTGGAAGCTGCCTGATGTTGTTGCTTTGTTCTCAGCTTTAGCAGGGATCGGAACAACCGACACCTGTCAGTACAGATGTACAGCGCTACTCAGGCTCCTGGACTCTCACTTCTGTACTCAAGCAGTCTAAGTAACACCCCCAGACAGAAAACATGGCATGTTGTGCTCGGTCTGTTCCAGTCTCTGAATTGACTCAGACTCGGGCTGCTGTTATCAGCCCTTATCAGAAGGCTGGAGCAGAAAGCATGCACCCATACACGTGATGGTTTTTTACCCAGTTAGATAGCAAAATAAAAAACTTCATGTATGATTGTTGGGTTGCATTAGCAGAATATGGTGGGTGGCAAATCAAAACCCCACCTCACTTTCTGTACTGAAGGTGAAGGAGGACTTGGATGGGTAAATAGGCTGGTCTGGTATGGTATACTTGGGTAGGAACAGCAATGCTGGAGTACGTCTGCTTGTGGTCTCCTTTCTTTATTCTTTTTCTCTTAAAAGCAATTATCTTTTTACATTTTCTTTTTTTTTTTTTTTGCCATATGTGGAATATTTTACATTTCATCTTTGTCTTCTGTTATTCTCAGTGTTTTTAGGCAGCTGTGAAGGCTGAAGCATTAAAGGGCCGTGTTTGATCTATATTTATACATTGTATCATCTGAAGTCATCCTGTGCCTGTATTCTCAGAGGTTCTGCATTCATTTTGTGCTTCATACTCCTGCTCTCCTGTCAGACACTGGTGCAAAAGCAGAACCAAGAACTGATGACGTATTACCATCTTGACATGATTTTTATTCAATTGATAAAATGATTTTTGTACTATAGGAGACTTGTGACTTACATTAATGTAAAAATACATATTAACAAATTGTAGGGGTGTTATATAGCAATTTTGGAAGAAAACAATGTTTGAAGAGCTATGTTATTGTGAAGATCAGAATCTGGTCATTAGACCTGTAACTTTTCTAAACATATGAAGAAACTGGGTGTGCTTCTGCATTATTCTTTTTTTGACTCTGTAGTAATGGATAACTGTCGGTAACATACTGATGTTTCCATAGCTTGTGGCATTATTGGTTCCACAGAGAGTTACAACCTTCTCACCAAGTTATTAATTCTTTTTTATGTGGAATGGATAATGTCCATATTGTTAGAAAATCCTTGAAGTCTTTGTCCTGACAAGATGTAGTGTTTAGTGGTGGGGAAGCACTGGTAAGGGGAGAAACAACTCTGTGATTTCCCAGTTTTGTTTCAAATTATTAAGGTAATCCATTGCATCCTTTAGAAAGGATGCGACTCAACCAACTGAAACACATAAATCATAGACAAACTTAAGTGATAATTTTCTTTTTTGCAACATTTTAAAAATAACATTTAAAAATAATGAGTATTTAATCATTTTTAAAAAAAGTGACTTAATCCCTTGATTTTTATCTCCAGGAAGTCTACATATACAGTAATTTTTACTGTTGTGTTTTTTTTTTTTTTTTTTTTTTACCTAGGATTAGATTATCCTGAGCATAGCTTCCTGTACTGAAGCGGTTCTTGTGGTCATTTTTATGTAATGGCTATGAAATGTTAAATTAAAATCTGTATGCTTCAGCTGAGAAAACGGTATGACTTTGGAAAATGGAACAGCCTTTAGCAGAGATGTCTGTCTAGTCACTTGGATTTCTTCTTCCTGCAGCAAATCAAAAGAGTAAAGGGTAGTTCCTTAAAATAAGGGAAATCTCAGCTTGTCCAGTGTGTTTGAGGAGCTGAATAAAGCCCTTGGATCGTTCTAGTTGGTTCTACATGGCAAGATCTGGAAGGGAGTGTTAGCCATGTCTCTCTGGCTAACGATGAGGCATGCAGACCTCCCTGAGTTTTTTTTTTCTTTTTTACCAATTATTGCACTGAGAAGAAATCAGAATTTTTCACCCAGAAATGCCACCAGCTGCGTTTTGGCTGAGTTTGTGATCTGGATGGTTGTGTCAAGGGCAACACCAGCCGTGCAGGTTAAGGGAAGCTTCTGAAAGCCAACTTGGCCCATTTCATATGTTGTAATAGTTTGCTGGACTGGTTCTGTGAATATCCTCCTGTTTCTAGGAAGATAAGTGGGTTGTGGTACAGAGAGAAGTAAAACTGCCTTAAGGAGCAGTGCAGCATGTAGGAGAGAATTCATGAGGTATCAAATTCATACATACATACATGTATTAGAGTCACTATTTAAGCCAAACTTGCATGGTGAGGTATAAGGATCCATTTTACAGGGCTCTTGATAACAGAGAAGGTCTTAGATTAAACTGGTATAAAGAGGTGATTTGAAATTTTGAATCCAATGGGCTGTAAGAGACAGAAACTTGGGTACAAGATTTCCTGCAGGGAGAGGACACAGGCAGTTTTGAGAGGAAGCAGCTGAACAAATTCAGAAGGGAAAGACATTTGATAAGCAGGTGCAGAGTTGTTTAGGGAACTGCATGACCACAAACCATAATGCTTGTGATTTTTGGTTGTTCAGGTCTGTGTGTGTGGGAAAGTTATTAATTAAACACTGAAGTTCTGCATTTGGTTGACTAAATTGTGCAAGAGTCTCCTACAACATCTCAAGATTTTTTTCCTTCTTTCTTCATAATACTATGTAAAACATGTTTAATGCTATGCAGTGAATCAGTAGCCTTCACATCATTATACTGTTGATTTTGTAATGATGTAGACTTTCTGGAGGTAAAATATAACTTCTTAACTGTAAGTGTAGGTCCTGTGACGGTAGTCTCAAGTTTTTTACTCCTCTGAATACAAATATTAACTCCTCTTTTATATTGTCTTACTCTAAGTTGCAAAATCCTTTGTGGCACAGTGCTTTTTGCAATGTAAATCAGTAATTAGGGTATGAAGGATGGCTTGCTGACTGTAAGATGTGTTTCATTGATTCTTAATGCAAGATATTATGTAGAGTAAAACAGTCTTGTTAATTTCAGAGGCAAAAATTGTTTTGGTGATTGATGATTTTTTCATAGCAAATACTCTGTTTAACTTTTGATGCCTAGATTTGCAGTATAGCACTAGTTAGAACAAGAAAGCACTGGTAGCTCATCTTATTGCCATTTTGTGTTGAATGAATGACAAAATTTAAAGCTGTAAGTATACTTTGAAGTATTTTTAAAAATATTGAAAACTATTTGTAGCATACTGGTGACATGATTTGCTTTGGAATGTTTAAATGGCTTAGACCAAATTTTACATGTTGTAGAATCCATCGTAATTGCACATAATACACAACTATTGCTGACAACTGAAAAGATTAAATATGTTATAAGAAAGTCTCGAAGCACTATATCAGCATGTGCTGCTCTTTAGGCAGGGGATGCTGTGTGTAGTCTGGATCATATACTGTACATACACTACTACGGATTTTTGGTAACATTATGCAGACTTCACACAAACTTTGAAGTACTTTTTTAAAAAAAAACTATCAAGAAGACAAAATGTAAACAAATGAGAACATGTTGTTAAACATCAGTAGTTATTGCACTGTGACAAAAATTAGCTGAGTATGTTGACTAAGGTAATAAGACCTTATTTGGCTAATAATACAATCAAATGTATTTTATTGAATATGGAGTACTATTTTATCTATGGAAAGCATGAACTTCCTTATCTATCCTTTTATTTCTCACAAAGAATGCACAGATGAGGAATGTGCTAGAAGAAATGCCATATAATTTGTAAGATGTTAAAAATGTATAATTGGTTTAATTTTGCTAGCTTTTGTAATCTCCTTCATTGTAGTAAAAATAGTTCATCTGATTTATGGCAGTAATTCATGATAAAAACGTCATCAATGACATTCTTAAGACTTGGTTTCAATCCACTTTTAAAAGAACTATCCAACTTTAATATGAAATCAAATGTTCACAAATCAATTGTAGTGTTGTTCACAGTACCATTCTTTGCTTTTTCTTAGAGCATATGTACATTCTTGATTTTGCTTCTTTTCCACTTGAAGGATATTCTTGAGCTTGTTTTCAGTGTGTGTTGAAAAATTGCAGCCTGCAATATGCCTTGTTTGCCTTTCTTCCTCCATCTCGTATATTTTCTGTTGTGTATTCCTATCCTCCTGTCTTTTTGAGGGGAATCTTTTTGATGATCTTTGAGAAATCTTACTTTTTCTGCAGAATAACATTTAGAGTTTAGCATATTGGTGATTAGATCAAAACAATATATATTAATGCTTACAGGTACATGCTTTCAATATGAAAGAACAGAAATGATGTAAAGAACAACATATGCAGTCTTAATTTTTGAGCAACAGTTTCTGTTATCAGTAATAATCTGTAGTTTGTTATAACTAACTGGGGCTCTGACGTGTCTTGATGTACATGTACTATCCCCAGTTACTCAGGTAGTATATTCTGATAAAGGTGACCTCATTAGAAGAAATGTTTTCTTTTTCTTAAACAGTGTCATAAATATACATTACATTTGTTTAAGGGATCCTGTGTCTTTGAAGTCAGTTCAGTACAATGTAGTGTCAGCTCATTAACATTGGATCAAAGTGTATGTTAAATCTATGATTAAAGATCCTCTCTTCTGTAGCTAGGAATAAACACAATTATAATTTCTTCCTTCCCGGTGTTGGTTTAAGATTAACATGTCCTCAGTTTTCGTGAGTTCGCCTGTTGCTCCTAGCCAGCTGGGTAAACAGAATTTAAGGAAATTAGGTGAAGTTTAGCGTACAAGCCTTTTTTCATAGTGTTCAAAACTCCTTACATCTGTTCTAATTAACCTTCTTTTTGTCTGGCTGATGATTCAGTTTAATATCTTTAATATTTAGGCTTGTTTAACATTTCAACCAGTGCTGTCCTTGGGCAATTAAAAGCTGCCAGTAAAAATGTGTCAAGGTAGCTGGAATTGTACTGGTTGGTGATACTGCCTACACAGAAACAATTTTAGTGATTATCTCACTAATGAACATCAAATATGGTGTGCCCATATTGACTATGAATTTTGATGATTTTTTTTTTTTTTACCCCTAGCTGAGGTGGGTTAACCCTGGCTGAACACCAGGTGCCCACCAAACCACTATTATCACCCTCCACCTTTCTTCTCCCTCCTCTGCAGGGCAAACAGGGAAAGAAGAATAAGATGGAGTCAAAACCTTTGTGAGTAAAAACAAAGGCACTTTAATGGAAAAGCAAAGGCAAGCAATGCCTTGCGCAGAAGCAAGGAGAAAAAACCCAAAGATTTGTGCTCTGCTTCCCATCCCCCGGTGATGCCTGGCCCCTTCCTGGGAGACACAGGGCTCCAAAATGCATAGCGGCTGCTCCAGAGAACCAGAGTAACCCCCCTTCCCCCCCCTTTTTTTTTTTTTTTTTTTTTACTAGCTTTATAGTTGAGCTGACATCATATGGTTGAGCTGACCCTTTGGTCAGCTCGGGTCAGCTGTTCTGGTTATGTTCCCCCCAAGCTCCTGCCCACCCATCCCACTGAGGGGGAAATCTTAGAAAGAGCTTTGGTGCTGTGTGCACACTGCTCAGTGATAGTCACAACTTGAGTGTTGTAAACACCCAGGTGGGGTCTCACCAGAGCAGA
>NW_008619984.1:3645-7502 GCF_000691845.1 Merops nubicus | reverse complement strand
TTGGCCGGCTTGATGTCCACGATGTCTGGCAGGGCGAGTCAAGGAGCCCTATCCAGTCCGGCCCAGACCCTCCTTCTCCTGTGGGGCCTCCTCCCCCTGCCCCTGGGCTTCCCCTCGCCCCTGCAAACCAGGTGTTCCCAGGAGAGTGGCACCACCCCGGGGCAGCGCCGGGACCAGCCGCCATCCGTCCCCTCTTCCGTTCAGCCGGGGATCACAGCTCCGGTACCACGGCCCGGAGACCCCCTGTCCTTACCCAGCATCTGGGTGCTGCACTTGCACCTCGGCCAGACTCCCTTGGGCCATCTAAACTCCCTGAGGTTTTACCCAAATTCTTCCCCAAACAACACCCACTGCAGCCCTGCTCAACAGTACCCATTTCAAACTCCCAGCAGCCTCCTGCCTGTGACTGCTGAAATCCTCTCCAGCTGCCTAAATCCGCCACATGCCCTGGGGGCTTCTCAGTAGGAAACACTATATAAATACCACGGATGATTAGTGCCCCATTGTTATTATTTCTGATGTGGCTGTTACAAGGGTGACTGGCAGCCTGTCACGCTGCTGCAGGGTATAACAGAGACTGTACAATTAATATTTCCTCTCTCCATCTTCCCCAAGGCATCTGTCTTCTCCATCACCCGCAGCTCCTCCTCCCTCCTGCCCACCCCCTGCAGACCCTGCAGGCAGTGTTCAGGGCCAGGCTGCCTGCCCCAGGACACCAGCTGAGTCCCACTAGCCCCCAGAGCCCCCGGCTCAGCCCCGCAGCGCGCGTGGCGACCAGAGGGGAGGGCTCTGTAAGGACACCCAGCGACTGGGATTTCAGGTGTTCTCCAGCTGGATGCACAGCGGGCAGCGCTGCCCTGCACTCCTGAGCCCTCGTGTGCCCCTGCCAGAGGGTGAAGCTCCTGTACCGAGGAACCGTGATCAGGGTGCTGGGATGGGGCCAGGCAGATGCTCTGTTACCTCCTCAGTCACCATCACAGCAGACACAGGTTCTGCTGCTTTCTGCTGAGACAGACCCCATAGGTCCCTCCTCCACCGCCCGCCTTTCCCGAGGACCTGTCTCCCCATCTGGCTTCCTTGCTCTCCACTGACACCTGGACATGTCTGGGCTCCCAGGGCTTCTACACCCCACTGCCAGCCCAGGCAACTCCCTCACTCCTGCTCTTGGCCAGGCTGGGGCCATCCCAGGGGCCACATGCACCAAAGGATACTAAAACTTTGATTCGTGATTTCAAAGTTCCACAGGTTTATCCTCAGGTCATCTGCTGACATGTAGGTCTCGTAGTCACTGTTGACGGAGATGGAGTTGATGTGGTAGGTATGAGCGTTGGCAAACACCCTCCGAGGGGTGGCCTCCACCATCAGGTCCATGGGCCGGAGCACGGGCACCTGCAGGGCAGGAAGCAGAGCATCAGCACCCAGGGGCAGGGCCCGTCTGTCCCACCCCACCCGCACCAGCCCCTGGCACCGGCGGGCAGCTCCAGCTGGCAGACCCCATCCCACCCTCCAGGCTCTCACCAAGGAACCCTTGCACCCTCTTAAGTGCATGAGCAGCAGGATGAGCAGACACAAAATCCTTTTGCTTTTGAGAGTGGCACCAGCCCGGTTGGACTGCAGCGAGGCAGCACGAGCCCAGCACGCCAGGCTCAGACCTCTGCTGCAGCAACATCTTCTTTGAAAAAAACATAAAACCCACTTCTGCCTTGTTCTGTCACTGTTAACTGGAATCTGCAGTTCCTGGCACATTTCTAACAGAAGTGTGCTTCTTGAGAGGGCCAGGTCAGCACAGACTGTTTTTTTAACTTCTCTGCATTTGCTTCACAGTAAAGCAACAGAAGTAAGAGCTGAGAAGAGGCAGGGAGAGAGCACACAGGGCAGGTACAGATGGAGGGACCAGGAACAGAGTGACACACGACTGCCTTTAGATTAATGTGTGCAACTCCTGTAAACACCAGGGGATGGAGAGGTGCATGGGAACAGCGCCAGCAAGGAGTGCTGCAAGTAATAACTTCAGACATAAAGCTCTCAAGGCAACTTAATGCTCTAGAAAGGTGTCAGTCCGTGCTCCCGTTGTGAGCTATTCCCTCCAGCTACTTCATTACTGTGTGTATTATCTGTGTGCTGCCCAAAGAGATTTCCCATGGCTGCAGAGGTGGGGACGGGAGTGTGACAGCCAGCTCGAGTGACACTAGAGCACGGGGACTGCCAGCGCAGAGCCTGAGCTTAATGTGACGAGCCTGCCTGCTAATTGGGGCTGACACGGGCAATGGTGCGTCGGTTGCCGCTGAAGGGCCCCGCGCAGCCAGCTGGGGACGGGGCTGGGGACACAGCTGTCACTCACACCGTGTGTCACACCACGGCTGTGCAGAGAGGGATGCACGGCAACACCAGGCACAGCACCAGGCACAGCACCAGGCACAGCACAGGCTCCGGCAGAGGATGTCACTCCACCAAGGGATGCTGCACAGCCCAAGGGCAGCTCACTGGTGAAGCCTGGGCCAGTCCCTGTCCCTGTCCCCGTCCCCATCCCAGCCCAGCAGCACGCACCGCAGCGGGAAGCAGCCAGGGTAAGCCAGGCCTGAGCCACCGTCTGCAACCTCCAGCACCCCAGCAAATTCCCTACCTGACTCTCACATGGCAACTACTCACAACCACAGAGCCAAGGCAAACTCTTCAGCCAAGAAAACTCTCCACATGCTACTTCAGAGCCAAATTCTGGGGAGTTTTTTATGTCTGGAACTTGGTCCATCACCAGGTAAAACCACACAAGAGGAATAAATCTAGTCATCCATGAGCATTTTGTTAAAGCAGGATTCTTTATCTGCTACGTCGGCAAGAATCTGCACTGGAGTATGGAAAGCAGCAGGTGTCCAGCCTGGGTGAGGACCCCCTGACAGGCTCCATGCCAACAGCTCGACCCTGGTCCCGGCGCTGACACACAAACCACAGGCAGAGGAGGAGAGGAGATCCTTGTGCCTCCTCTCCAGCTCCCCCGCTCCCTGCCACGGGGCTGCTCTTGGCTGTGTCTTTCCTCCTGTGCTGCCTGGTCTCCAGCAGTGTAATTCCCATGCCCCTGAGGCTGCTCCGGGGCTGACAGGCACCCACGACACACTTCTGTGTACGGTGGGATAAGGGAACAGATGGGGTGCTCTGCGGGAAGGTCCCACCCGCTGCTCTGGAGCTCGGCTGGGCACTGCCCAACAAATGGGGCACCAGGACAGCAACCGAAACTGGGTCTTCTGGCTTGTTTTTTTCTGAAGTACACAGAGACCAAGCCAGTGTCTGCCTAAACCACCCTGCTCCCATCAGCATTGCCATGGCAATCCTGGAGAGCAGAGAGCTGCTCAGCGCATCCCTTCTTCAATTACAGAGCCAAGCTGCAGGGCAGGCTGGTATTGTGTATACCCATTATTAGAGGGTAATTCAGTGGAACAAACCGCATCAAGTACATAGAAAGGCTGTCAAATAAAATAAACCACTAATAAATTAAATTAGTTTCTGTTTTCAGGAAGGGGGGGGGACACCAGTCATTTTTCATTTAAAACAAAATATGTCTTAATTCTTCTGTCTGCCTTCAGCAGGCACCCCCCGTGAGAGCCGGTCCCACTCACGGAAAGCACCCACGGCACGCAACTCCTCCCTCCGTGTCTGGCGAGGGCTCCCCTTCCCGAGTTCATGGGGCACTAATCCTCCCTTGAGCTGTAAAACTCATTTTCTCGTGGTTGGGGGGTGGGAGCCAGCGTGCCCTGGCCCCTCCCTCTGTGGGTGCCACACGTCCTCCTGCCACCTCCAGCCGCCGAGCCAGGGGCCGGTGTCAGTAATTGCTGTCCCCCCGTCCCGCCGGGTCTCCCCCTTCC
>NW_008619984.1:0-3629 GCF_000691845.1 Merops nubicus | reverse complement strand
AGCCCAGCCCGGACCCCCCCCCGCCCCCCGAAAGCTGCTGCGCCTGCCAGCGTGGGCCCAGCCCCCGCCCAGCCCCCACCCTGCACAGTGCTCCTGGCCACGGGCGGACGGAGCGAGGGCAACACCAGGCTCGGCAGTGCTGCGACCACACACCCGCTTCTGTGTGATGGAGAAGGTGTTCCTCTCAGCTCCCTCCACAGAAATCCTCAATTCTCCAACAATGGACTCACCCTGGGCTCATGCTGAGACCCAAATCTGACCCAGGCGAGTAGCCATTAAAGAAAAATCCATATACAACCCCCTCAGGTGTCCAGCCAGCCCCCAGCCGCTGAGAGGTGGCCCAGCCTCAGCACGGACAGCAGTGGGAGGACGGGCACAGCAGGACGGGCAGCAGCTCAGCCCCGCACGTAGGGCAGGACCGGGCACGGGGCAGAGCATTCCCCTCTCCTTCTGCATCCACAGCCAATCCTTTCCACCTCGGCCACCCACCAGCACACCCCTGCTCTGCACAGCAGTCTGGTGCCCCAGTGAGGCCACCTGACCAACAGCTAAAGCCATCAAGAAGCCAGGGCCAGGCTCTCGTCAGTGGTGCCCAGCGACAGGACAAGGGGCAACAGGCACAAACTGGAACCCAGGAGGTTCCACCTGAACAGGAGGAAAAAACTCTTCGGTGTGAGGGTGGAGCCTGGAGCAGCTGCCCAGAGAGGCTGTGGAGTCTCCAAACTGGAGAGATTCCAAACCCACCTGGATGTGACCCTGGGCACCCTGCTGTGGGTGACCTGCTGGAGCAGGGGGTTGGATGAGATGATCTCCAGAGGTCCCTGCCAACGCCCACCAGTCTGTGACTCTGTGTGTCTGCTCTGCAGCCCCACACAGCCCTGGCAAGCTGTAGGATTTGGCCAAGCAGGATTAGTCACAGCCGAAGCCCAGATTAACCCAAACCTCAGGTTTGCAAGAAGGAAAATGTAATCCAGTTCCCGGCAAATCAGAGAGCAGAGCCAGCTGCTGGGGGATAAATCCAGACAGGTTCCTCACCTGCTCCAGCAGCTGAGCTCCTCTGACTGTGCTCCCAGCTGTTTATTTCTCACCTACAAAAGGCGTGTTCTGTAACCAGTGAACACTGCCTGCAGATTAATATTTTGCAGACAAAATGTGCCTCAGACACTGTTTTTCACGGCAGACTGACAATTTCATGCTCTTTGGGATTTCATCTTACTAGGCCTTCCCCACGAAGTGTGGAAGGTGCCTTCCCCTGGGAGGACAAGCCTGCTACCTCATTACAGGCCCATGGAGCTGACACAGCTCCTGGTTTTGATCTCTTCTCCCCAGACGTCCCTGCTGAGCGTCACACCGACACCATCCCTCCTGGCGCCTGATGCTGAGAACGTTTTTCATGCAGTGAATTAAATGCCGGCACAAACTTGCTGCCAACTGAAGATCCACCTTCCTGTGTGCAGGGCCAAGAGGTGCAGGCTGCCCCAAAAGGGTCTGGATCCCAGCCCGGGGGCCAGGAGCAGGGGAAGGACCACGGACACCAGGTCTGCAGGGAGGACGGTGCAGCCGACGCTGCGGGCAGGAGCAGGAGCGTGTGCTGCCCGGCAGAGCTGCCAGCCAGAGCCTGTCCAGCTGCCCACTGACCCCCCCACCACAGAGGAGGTGCTGGGACACCCCGGGGCACTGGCACCCATGGGTGCTCAGCCAGTGCCTGAAGCTGCAGAAGTTGGAGATGAAGGGAGATAAGATGAAGGGGTTGGTCTGTTCTCCCAAGAAACAAGTGACAGGAAGAAAATAAGTCCCCATCCCTGGAGGGGTTTCCAAGCCATGGAGATGTAGTGCTGAGGGACACGGGGCAGTGGGGACCTGGCAGTGCTGGGTTTAGACTCAATGATCTTGAAGACCTTTTCCAACCTAAACAATTCTATGATTCTGTAACATGTACCTGGTTGTGTGCTGAGACCCAGTCATGCCTTGGACGTTGGCAAGGGCCGTGGGAGCAGCAGCAGGTCCCTCTGCCTCCTGCCCCGTGCCCCCCGCACTGCCCAGCCCTGTACAAAGGCAGAAGTGGGGCCATCATCCTGCTGCCCCCACTCAGATGCCTAGCAGAAGACAATGAGAGCCACTGGTGGGCAGCAGGTCCCAGCAGGAGTGTCTGCCAGGCTCTGCTCCATGGGCACGGAGGTGCAGAGCTCAGAGCCTGGGGTCAGGCTGTGTGGGCCGACTGTTGGTGCCATCAGCACCGACCCTCCCCCAGACAGCCAGGTCACAAAGGGTTTTAGTGCAAGGCTGATCACTGGCTGCAGGTGTCAGTCCACATCATCCCAGGCTGACTGCTCTTCGTGCATTTTTTATAGTATGGTAGGATTCTTTCATTGTAACCGAGAATTATTCCTAGTTCAATTATTACACTCCAAGATTACTTTTGGCATCTAAATTCTGAAATACATTTGCAGAAACCTCAAAGAACAAACAGAACATTTTTCTTATTTGAAGTTAAAAATCCTGAACTCTTCATGCCAATCTTATTAGAACTGCATTCCCCTTAAAGATGTGATTGTTTGAAAGGATACTTTTAGACTTATTTATCCCACTGAAAAAGCGTAAAAATCAGTAAAATCCCACCAGGCAGTTGATGATTTTCCTGCTTTTCCCAAGAGAAGTGTGTAGCTGCACAGCCACGTGGCCAAACACGCACTCAAAACAACACATCCCTGTTGGATAATTCTGCCCAGATCACTATTTTTTACAGCATGTCTACACACAGATAGCAGCAGTGCAACTGCTGTGGGAAAAGAGATGGGAAAAAATAACCTGGAAGGTCAGTTTTGGTCATCGGCATCTCAAGATGAGTTCACAAATACTAGAAGGGTGAATAATGAGTTTTCACCAGACAAAAAAGCCAAATGTCTCATATTACCTTGCCATTTAAATTATAATAATTTGGAGAATGCACACAAGGAGAAGACAGATCTGCTTGCTGGGGCAGAAGTGCAGCAGCAGAGCAGTCCCTGCCCGAAGCATCCCCACCCCTCCCCCAGCACACGGCCCTCAGCTGCCCATCGTGTGCCCTGGATGCAGCAGGACACAGACCCTGCCTCCTGGGAAACTGCACCTGGGGCTGAGCCATCCGTGGGCTTTGGCAGAACTGGAGATACAGAAGAGAACCGGGGATGGATTTTGCTGGAATTGAGGGAGTGAAGTGGTATCTCTTAACCATGAACTGGGCGCACCAACGTGCCTCCACACTGCACCCACATCGTACCTGGCCTGGGAGGGTCATTCCTTACCCCAAGAGGTGGCCAGTGGAGACCACAGAAAACCACCCTCTGCACCACGGCAACCTCTTGAGTCTTCAGTAACCTGGGTGCAACAGGCCTGCTGCCCACAGCAGCTGGTCCTGGGGCTCACTACGTCCACACCAGCCAGCTGGCAGCTTGCTCCCTTACTCACCAGCATTTCACAGTGCTTGGGGCAGAGATCAGCTGCCCAGGGCACAGAAAGTTGTTTCCCAAAGGTATACAATCATAGAATCCTAGGGTGGTTTGGGTGGGAAGGGACCTTTAAAGCTCATCTAGTCCAAACCCTCCAGGGATCAGGGACACCTACAACTAGAGCAGGTTGCTCAGACCCCT